>NC_081523.1:35832424-35877424 GCF_030273125.1 Centropristis striata | reverse complement strand
AATATAATTTGGGGTTTGCAAGAAGAACAAAATATGTTGTTAAACACAATTGTGCTTCTTGGTTTTTTTTTTCTTTTCAAAAAAGAAAAATATATTAAATTGGAACCATTCATTATGTTCCTAAAACATCATTATTTATTGACAAAGTTTATGATAAAAAATAAAAGAAAGCCACAACCAGATGGTTGGCAAAAATGAGCAATTATAAAAGATTGGGATAAAGATCAATAATTATTTCTTTACTTTTAATGTTTTATAGATAAGTTTCTATTGCTATCATATATTTTCCTATTTTTCTGTTCTGGCTGTCATGGAGTTAATAGTTTGAATATGGAAATGGCTGGAAGAGGGGTCTGGGTAATGGGGTGCAACTCACAGCAGCCTGGACCCCTCTGCATCGGGCTGGGTGTAGATGGACCTGCATGAGTTCTTGCGGGCCTAGTTCCTCAACTTGCTCTTGCCCACATCTTATTTTTTTTCTGATTATCCTTAGTACCCTTGCTTACTTGTATATCTTTTATGTAAATGTGTTTCAAAAAAAGAAGAAGAAAAAGTACAATTAAAAAAAGGTTTCAGGAATGTTTTGAGGTCTTTTATAGGGATCTTTACACTCAACCTGATGCCTCTGGGGAAGATTGTTTCGATGAACCTCACTATCAGACTGAAAGTGAGAATTTAATAAAAAAACAGCTATCACTAGACTAAAAGCAGGAAAGGCAGTGGGGCGGGCGGGTACAATTCTCAATGGTATCACATCCTCAGGACAGAATTAGTCCCACTATTGGTAAAGACATTTAATTACGTTCTGCAGGAGGGAGAAATGAGGTGCACTTAACTATGAACATATCTCAGAAATCTTCGTGGCGGGAGACTACAATATCAGTTATTCCAAAAGAAGGGAAAGACAGACGAGAATGTGGGAATTATCATCCAATTAGTGTTCTCAATTTAGATTATAAATTATACACCTTGTATACATCATGGACAAACAACCGATAATATCAGGAGAACATTACACATCCTAGTTGAACATAAGGTAGCAATGTTTGCTGACGATGTGCTGGTCTACCTGGGGGAACCAGAGAGTCAACATCTCAAAGACCCAGGTGATGACACTCAACTATACACCCCCTGCGACTTTACGTAAGAAATACAAGGTACATTGGGAAAATGAAAATATTAAACATTTAGGGATACATCTGACTAAAGACCTTGAGGGGCTCTTCCGAGCAAACTATGAGCCAATATATTTAAGTATAAAAGCAGATTTACGTAGATGGAACCTGGTCTCCTTCCTCAGTCTTTGTGCGAGGAGAAGTGCAGTCAAGATGAATGTGCTACCACGTCTACTTTACCTTTTTAGGAATTTGCCAATAGAGGTGAAAATCAATTTAGGGAGTGGGACAAATGGATCTCCAGATTTATCTGGCAGGGCCGGAAACCAAGGATTAAATATGCCACCCTTCAACTCGCAAAGGAAAGTGGAGCGTTGGATCTCCCCTGACTAAGGAATTACTACAATGCTGCACAGATGGCTCCCCTTTTATACTGGTGTAATGAAACACATATAGCTAAATGGAAGGAGCTGGAGTCCAATCTATCAACTCAGTTCCCCATTCAAGCTGTAATAGTGGATAAGGGCTTAATATGTCAGTTGAAAAAGTTGGGGAATCCCTGGCTGAACCACAAAACTTGTGGGATACATAGAATGTTGAGAATATTCTGATGGTTTGCTTTTGACTCAGATTTTACTCCCAATAGACACGACTCCAGTTTTAAATCATGGACAATGTAGCCTGGGTATACCCATACTGCCTTGCGCGCTCAAATTTAATTTCGAACCTCCATCCAGTCTGGCAACCAGAGCCATTTCTTAGCCCTGTTTTAGGGATCCAATCACAGAGCGGGGAGGGACGGCAAGACGATGACGCGTACTACTCGACACTTGGAAGCTTTCCGGATCCAACATGGCTGCTGCAGACGCGAAACTCTCTTTAGCTGTAGATGGTGTTTTAAATAGTTTAGAGCGAAAGTTGAAAGGCGAAAGGTCTCTCGGCAGCTCCGCTGTCCCCCGGCTCATAGCCAGATCACCGGCATTACGGTAGCGCCGGTGATTAGCGCCGTATAGCCCCGCTACCGTAATGCCGGTGATCTCGCTACGAGCCGGGGGACAGCGGAGCTGCCGAGAGACCTTTCGCCTTTCAACTTTCGCTCTAAACTATTTAAAACCCCCAGAGACCCGCAGCAGCTTGTTTATTACCCATAAAATCAGTGGATGTGTGTGGCTGAATGACATGAGGGGGAATAAAGCGTGAAAATAAATAATCTTGCAGAAAGCGAGAACTGGAGAAGCAAAGCAGCAAACAACACTCTCACAGACACACACTCAGCAAACATCCATTTCTGTTGCTCTAAACCAGGCATGTCCAAAGTATTCCTGAAAGGGCCATGTGGCTGCAGGTTTTCCTTCCAACCAAGCAGAAGCACAACATGCACGAGTCATTGAATCAACTGATCTCAGGGTTCACACAGCTGATCAGTCGAATCAGGTGTGTTCTTGATTGGTTGGAACAAAAATCTGCAGCAGCATGGCCCTTTCAGGAATAGTTTGGACATGCCTGCTCTAAACGGTTCCGGAGGATCATAAACCACACCTCCTCTACGGAGAAATGCATTGTTGGTTGCCAGACTAGACCTCATTTGAGAATAGTCTGGTGTTAGCCAGGCTCTGGACAATGCATGGTCTCTCAACATTCATTTCACTTACCCAAAAAAACACTGTGTGCAGCTTTGACATCTTGTGGGACAAGCATGGTTTGGCACGGATCGAATTCCATAGATACCTGCAACTAGGCTTGGGGCAATATCTGGTCTTTCCAGTGGACAACATCCTGCACCATGGACTGGAGAGCATTGCTGGAAAAATATTATTCGATTTTTCAGGACACTGTATCAGGAGAGGTATAATAGTGCTACTATGCCATGCTGGAGGCAATGTGACTCGACTGCTGCTAACCACTACCATATCTTCTGGGATTGTCCCAAGTTAAAAACCTTCTGGAGGGATATCCAGGCCTCTTTAAGCACAGTCTTTAACACTCAAATACCCCTGAGCTTTGATGTCCTGTAGCTGGGCCATGTTCCTTTCTTTGAACGTAGGAGAGAGATACACTGTAAAAAAAGATAAACAATAGCTACTCAATAAAATTGAGGCAACAGATTGCACGCAATATTATTAATTAAATCTAACTACGTTACAAGTTAAGTTAATAACAACTTAACAGGAAATGCCTGTCAATTAAAAACGCACTAATTCTATTGTGTTGGATTCATTCAAAATTCTCTTGATTTAGAATTACATAAACATAAAGATTATATTTAATGTGATCAAAATAAGTAGATTCTATCTCAAACATTTTTATATTAAATTTACTTAAACAACTGCCTCAAAATCAAGGACGCATTTATATTTAATACATTTTATCACATATATTAAGTAATATTAAATGACTACAGAATAATTTATTACAGTTTAAAGTTGCTGCAAATTCTCTTGGTGGCAAGTAAGAAAACAATTACAAGAATAAGGTTAAGCCTGATTCAGCCTACCCTATGACTGGATTGGTATTACTCTGGAGATATTTAGGATGGAAACATTGACCTACCAAATTCGTCTTCAAAAGGACAAATTTTATCAAATCTGGAACACCTGGATCTCATTCATTGCCCCCATGACAGCAGACTTTATTTGATCTCACTGGTATTATTGCTTTGTAATGTACTCGTTTAATTTATGACTAGTTAATGTTGATTATTGTGACAGCGGCAGCAGGTGATCCCCCCACGGGTTCTGTACATCATTTTGCATTATCTGTTGTACCTTCCATTAAGATGTATCAGAGTTTTCTCCAAGTGAACTAGTCTTGGCAAATTATCAACATGGGTCTTAAGAGGATAACTGTACTTCCCACCCATGCAGCTTTAGCACAAGTCTTGCGTAGTTTATGTTGTTACAGGAGAGTGGGATCTGCAAGGTCAAACAGAGTCTGACCAACGACTTGTGAACTTTCATTGGATTTATAAGCCCGCTGATGTTGCTCTTTTCCTGTACTTAAACAAAAAACTGTGATGGCTTTTGTTTTAAGCTTTAATGTTGATGCCATGTGTATGTAGTTCTCTGTCCATTCCAAATAAAGATACAATTAAAAAAAATAAACATTCTACATTACAAAGGCAATGATGGCAAAATACTGTTTGTAACACAAGCTCTGCCAACAGAGCTCTAGAGAAGCTGGACAGTATAGACAAAACATGCATATTGGCTCTATTGCACGGCACAATGAATCATGTTATTGCACAGAGTGCCAACTACAGGTAAACCCAAACAGTAGATAAGGTGTTGACACTCAGCATAACAGAGGCCTGCATCAGACAGAACTCTCACATTAACGATTGATGCTTCAGTACCACAGTCAGCTCATGAGTAAAAGCAGTGCTGGAACAGCAAATCAAAAAATGAAAACAATCAGCTGATGTATGAATTATAAAAGAACAACATACGTTCATTTGTACTAAATTGACCATATACAATGAAATCTGATTGAAATTTGGCTTCTGAATAACCCCATCTGGAAGGAATTTGAATGGAAAATTAAGATGAGGTTTTTCAGGACTCCTCTTGTCACATCAAAATTTGTGGACACCTCAAATCAGTGCTGGAGGGGCTGTGGTATGGTAGGAGACCACACACATATATCTTGGGATTGCCCAAAATTGTTAAGATATTGGCTAAACATACAAAATGAAATTAAAAAGTGTTTAAATGTAGATCTTCCCTTATAACCATCCTGTTTTGTGTTAGGAATATTGGCAGAAGATCTAGATAACAATAATCAGAGGGTATTGCTGAGAATCCTTCTTCTAATTGCTAAGAAGATGATTACAATCTCCTGGCTGAGACCGCAGCCCCCCACAGTAGCACAATGGAGAGAGAAAGTTAGGGATGTTTACTATATGGAAAATATAACCGCAAGGTTACACTTGAAAACTGATGTATTCCTGACTAAATGGTCCCCAATTATTTCACATTTTACTAACTGATATGACTTTTGATCTGATTGATGTGTCCTATATGTGTGTGTTTTGCTTTTGTTTGATTTATTTATTATTCTTTAACTATTTTATTTTTTCCTCCCTCGCCATTCAAATATGAATAATGAATGTTTGTACACTGTATATTAATCTTCTTGCTTAATGAGCACCACTGCCCACTTTCAAATTCGGACTCTGTCTGGATATTGTTGGGATGCCAAACTCCATGGACTACCTCTACCCCATGTACACCTGTGCTGTTTCTTGGAATTTGTGAATGTATGACTGCACCTGGAAAAAAGGAAATAAAAAGAAGTTAAAAAAAAAAGAAAAAAGAAATTAGGCTTCTGTGTAAAAAAATAGCTACTCAAAAGTATTAAGCACAGTCGGTCCACATGGCTTATTCACACCACAACATTAGTTAACAGGAAATTCCTTCACAAGAAAATATGAAGCAGTAAAAAAATGAGAAAAGCAACCGGCCTACCTTTGCTGCTTTTATGTCCTACAAAACAGAGAGGATCTCGTCATAGTCTAAAGAGTCACAGAGTTCCTTTTCAAAGGACAAGAGGGCCAGGTTGTTGAGACGGCAGTACTCATGGACCCTCTGAGGTCCGTTTTAATCTGACCTGCAGTGGAGAACAGTCTCAACACTACAAGAATCATGAGAAGGGTGTAGTAGTAGTTTGTTGAGGTTTGGAAAAATGTCATGAGCAGTAGTGGTCACACCGCAGAGACTCCTTCTGTGCAAATGTCGTAGACTGGGGCAGAAAAGTGTCTGTCAAGGTTATTGTTCCAGATGTGTCTTATAGTCTAGATGGATTTCAGAAAAAAGGCCTTCTATAAGAAGTGAGGAGCATTTATGGGTACAAGTCGGGAACCGGCCTACCTTACATATCTCAAGGGTGCTGAGTCAAAAAAAAATGGTTCCCAAACAAAATTTTGAGTTTTTGACCTTCTAATTTGTATATCAAATGGCCACCAAATTGCCCATCTTGCACAGTCATTGGACCATTTCCCCTTAGTTTTTTTGTAAGTAGGCAATCAAGATGCCTTTTTTATGCATATATATATATATATATATATATATATATATATATATACATATATATATATATATATATATATGCAAAATACCAACTGGAACATTTAAAAGTGATATTGATTGAATATTTATGTCGGCCTTAAAAAATTACACAAATAATGCTTAATTTCACCTTAAAAGTTGGTATTTTGCATATATATATATATATATATATATATATATATACATAAAAAAGGCACTGAGCCTCCACCATATCCTTGCTTTGACCCTAGACTATAGATCTAGAAACTTAATTCCTCATCTTTGATTGCCTACTGACAAAAAAACTAAGGGGAAATGGTCCAACGACCAACTGCCGCCATTTTGATATGCAAATGAGAATGTCAAAAACTAAAAATTTTGCTTGGGAACCATTTTTTTTGGATTCAGCACCTTGAAATAAGTAAAGTAGGCCAGTTCCCGACTTGTACCAATAAATCCTCCTCACTTTCAATTTTTTGGACAATTCCGTCTCGACTATTAGGTCATCATCATTTCTCACACTTGTTGCTTTTCCCAGACTGGTTGTGACAACATGTCCAGGAGCCTTCTCCCTCTGGTCCCAGCTGTGCATCAGTTCTTCTGTTAGCTTCATGACTTGTTCAAAATCACACTTTGAATTGTCTCTAAACCGAGCGAAACTCTCTTTTAGTCCCTCGATTAGGTCGATGCACTCAGAGACTGACAATGTTGGGCTTTGTAAAACCCGTGTGGCTAAACCACTTGTCTGAAACAATTTCCCAAATGTTACAAGTGAAAATATGAACTTTTTTATTTGCATTTGTTGCAGTAGGGACTGCGCCTCAACCTTTGTTTGACCGCTGCTTTCAGCGCACTCAGCCAGTACTTCTAATATCACGTCCAGTAACATCAATATTTCCTCACATCGCGTCTGTGGATTGCTTAAGTTCCAAGCATAGGCGTCCTGGACAGAGCAATTTTTACACTTCCACTAACACCGCGTGTCTGCTGCTGCCTGTTATTAAACTATTTATGTTGTTCACTGTATCAGAATGCGCTAACATGCCCCGACCAAGGTTATAATAATTTTTCATTAGTTTTAATTTCGTTTTTTAGTTTCGTTGTGAATTTCTGTTTTCAAATTCAGTTAGTTTTAGTTTATTTTTTTTAGAGTGAGTTTTCTAGTTTTAGTTTAGTTTTTATTAGTTGTAGTGTTAGTTTTAGTTTTTTTGTAATGGGCTATGTGTTGAGTGTGAGATTCAAAGTGGCCATAATACATTTTGCCTTTATTTCCTTTGGTTTATTAAACTTAGCCCCAATAAGGTTATTAACTCTTACAGTTCTGGGTGTTTTGAATTTTGGTTCGAGAGTAGACGTCCAAGTCCAACACCATATTATGAATGAAAAAAGTTGACAAAAACGAAAACAAAGGACATTTTCACTATAATTTTAGTTAGTTTTAGCTAGTTTTGTAACCACACAATACAGTTTCAGTCAGTTATCGTTTTTTTAAAAACTCTAGTTCTTATTTTTATTTCAGTTAACGAAAATGTTTTTTCAATTCTAGTTTTCGTCATTTTGTTAGTTTTCGTTAACTATAATAACCTTGGCCCCGACACCAAATTCAGTCTGTGAGAAATACAGCAACATACACAGCTTGAGGAAGAGTTTGTTTGAGAATCACTTGCACACCTCCCTTGCTTCCTGAAATAACGGAGGCCAACGCACAGAGAAGGGTTTAATCACCTGTAATGTCGAACCACCTGCCCTCATGGCACCACTAACCTGATTTCTCGTTCTTTAATTTTCCCTGCATGAACATATCTCACACCTTATATCTGTCTGTCTGCTGTTTCACACACCTCTGTTTTGATCTTTTTGATCTTCTAACAGCAAGACGGCTGCTGACTCCAGCAGCTCATTTTGAACATCTAGGCCCATTAAAGTTCTGTTTCTGGGCAGTTGCTCCAAACGATTTTGGATCTGTGGTTCATATTTGCACATGAACCTGAACAGGACACTGGATTGTCCCTTCTGGTATGGTTCTTCTCAATAAATAAATAGTTAATCACAGTTCATTTGCTCTAACTCGAAACACAAATCAGCTTTTTAACCCGCGTGATGCAAACATCCGACTCTGGGCTAAACTTCTTGTGAGCTAACGGCTCCGAAGAACTGGGCCGGCTGGACTCGTCTTCTTCCTCAGCTTTCTTAACCCATAAGAACCCAGACCCAGTTATCCTTAAAGGAAAATGATGGGGGATATACAACAGAACAAGTGGACCACATAGAACACATTTACGATGTTTTAAAAAAAAACTACCCCTAAATGTCAAAGATCTGAGATGTGACATACAGTATATGTCACACTGGGCATTTATGGTATTTATGTTAATGGTATTTCTTATTTTAAAATCAATAAACTTGACGCCTTTTCTGCTTACAGAAACACAAATTTTCCTTTTTCTCTGCATCTTCACAACATATTTCAAATTTCTGACATTAATAGTGCAACAAATTCCTTTCCAGATTTGTTTAAACAGCGAAAATAATTGAGTGGCCTATTACCATTTTTGTTATTGTGACAATGACGTCACATCAGGTTTTCCATGACGATTTTTAGGTTAAAAGCCTGATGCGACGTATACGTCACAGTGATATTTTTGTAACCTGTTTTATATTCATTTGTTCAGGAAATATGGTCAAAACAGGTTAAATGCAATACAGGACACCCTATTAACGGATTAGAACTGTTAAATGGGTTTTAACTTTAAAAAAAAAAAAGCTTTTTAAAATTAAATACCTTTTTTAGATTTCTGTTTTTGGTCACACCCACATTTTGATTTCCACATTTTTCAAGTCACTTCTTGTGTGAGTATGCGTTGCTTAGGGACTTAATGAGTTAATGTGAAGCATAAAGCTGAATATGGGAGATTATAGTACATTTCAAATGTTTGTTACACCCTTGTCACTGTGGGTTCTTATGGGTTAAAATAACACATTAACTTACTTTGCTTAGCCATCACTGTGGTCATATTAGCCAGCTAACTAGCTGCCCAGTCTACCCGCGGTTCCAGCGGGTTAGAGAACTTCACTCATCAGTTCCACATCTATAAGTTCACACATCAAGGCAACCATAAATACAATTTGAAATGTATTCCTTTCTTACGTACATGTTTATATTTTTTTGTGACAAAGCATATTTTTATGAAACTTGGCTGGCCGGGCCATTACTGGCTACACGTCTGCATCCAGATCTGATGCTCCATCCTGGTCCTCGTCAGAACAAGGACCCTGGAAACCCTCTGGACCAGATTTTATAGAGAATAATCAGACTGAACATCGACCACAGGAAGGAAAAATAAATATTTCTTATACTTCAAGCTGTACAGTTATTACTGCAATAATACCACGCAAATTATTTCATACTTTAACTGTCTGAGTGCAGAAGCTGCAGGCGACCAGCAGGAGGCAGCAACGAGTCAGACACTTCCTCACAGAACCAACAGTCCTTCCTCCTCTCTCTGTCAGAAAAAGTCTCAGGTGTTTCTGCTGAGGTGATAAACAACAAATCTTATAAAATATGAATATTAAATATTAGAGTTTCTCATCTTGTGTTCTCTTTTCTCTCTACAATGATCAGAGACGCTGAAATAAACTATGAAAACATAGATCGACTGTAAACTATAAATCAATTAGTTTGAGTCTGAGCTGCACTGACCACCTGAAGCTCCTTTAAACTTATTGATCGGAGTTAATAAACAGAAAGTCATGACAGGAAGTTTTAACTGTAAATGTTCTTCAGCAGCTCCACTGACAGTAAATATATATATATATACGTATATATATATATATATATATAACATGAGTCGGCCTTGGTCTGAACTTTTCCTTCAGACGCGCGTTGAAATGTCAGCGAGTCATTCGAGTCGTCCGGCGACTCATTCAGTCAGAAGGTTGTCACATTTATTAAATATCAAACTCGTCAACTAGAACTCGTTTCTAAATTAATATCATTTGATATATAATATTTGATATTTCTCAACCAACATGTTTATTAATAATTATCAGATGAATTCTGAATGTCAAAGGTCACCAGCTGCATTAATCAGTTCATAACATTCTTCATTTCTATGATAATTTCCTGCTCAGTGTTCTTATCAGACG
The DNA here is from genome assembly GCF_030273125.1 of Centropristis striata. Taxonomy (NCBI): domain Eukaryota; kingdom Metazoa; phylum Chordata; class Actinopteri; order Perciformes; family Serranidae; genus Centropristis; species Centropristis striata. Next base: position 35,867,121 of record NC_081523.1, on the reverse strand, counting down.
TCTCCTGATTATTGATTATTATTATAGAGTCTGATAAACTGATTATTAAATACTAAAGTCTTCAGATCAACAGAAACTGGTTTTATTGATTATTGATCAGTGTTTATGATCGCTGAGGGGGCGGGGCTTCAACACACACACACACACGAAAAAAATGACAATCCAACTTTATTAAAAAGGTCTTTATACAAAATGCAAACAAAAACAAACAGGAAGTGTTTTTTACATGCGACAGGTGTCGTGGAAAGCCTCCAGGGTCCTAAAGTCCCTCCATGTTGGAGGAAGTCCGTCCTGCAGGAAACGACCGCATCGCTGACACGAAGACTGGAACAGCTTGATGTAGCTCCGCAGCCACGTCTGCACACAGACAGGTAGAGAGACAGACAGGTGAGACAGACAGAAAAGGTACAGAGACAGACAGGTAAGATAGAGACAGGTACAGAAAGACAGACTGGAACAGCTTGATGTAGCGCCGCAGACATGTCTGCAGACAGACAGGTAGAGAGAGAGAAAGACAGGTGAAAGAGAGACAGGTACAGAGAGACAGACAAGTAAGACAGGGAGACAGACAGACAGGTGAGATAGAGACAGGTACAGAGAGACAGATAGGTCAGACAGATGAGACAGGCAAACAGGTACAGAGACAGGCAGGTGAGACAGATGAGACAGGTACAGAGAGACAGACAGGTGAGACAGACTGGAACAGCTTTATGTAGCTCCTTCTGCAGACAGACAGGTACAGGTGAGAGAGAGGCAGGTGAGACACACAGGTACAGAGAGAAAGACAGACAGACAGGTGGTTCTGTGTCTCACCATGAAGGACCGGACCACCACGTCGGGCATCTGGGGGAGCTGGTAGTGCAGCAGGGCCGTGGTGGCGTGGTCCGTTACCTAGCAACAACACAGCCAATCAGAGCACGGCACACTCAGCTCAGGTGAGCAGAAAATCAGGACCACAGGTGAGTCTTACCTTCTGGAACACCTGGTACTGAGACTTGGTCCAGATGTCCAGCTGAGGGAGACAGACAGACAGGTTACAAGAGACAGTCACACAGACAGGTGTTGACAGACAGTTTACAAGAGACAGACAGGTGTCTCACCTTTCCGTCCTCGCTGTAAACGTTCTCGTTAAATCCACGAACAACTGTCCTGTCGATGAACAGCGAACGCATCACCACGATCGCCTTCAACACCTTCCCCAGGGTCACCTGAGAGACAGACAGGTAGACAGACAGACAGGTAGAGAGAGAAAGGTAGAGAGACAGACAGGTAGAGAGACAGACAGGTAGAGAGAGAAAGGTAGAGAGACAGACAGGTAGAGAGACAGACAGGTGAGACAGACAGGTGAGAGACGAACAGACAGGTGAGAGATAGACAGACAGTTGAGAGACAGACAGACAGGTGAGAGACAGATGGACAGGTGAGAGAGACAGGTAGAGACGGACAGGTAGAGACGGACAGACAGGTGAGAGAAACAGGTGAGACAGACAGACCGGTCAGACAGACGGACAGACAGAGACAGACAGGTGAGACAGACAGGTGAGACCGACAGGTAGACAGACAGACAAAAAAGACAGGTGGAGAGACAGGTAGAGAGACAGACAGATGAGTTTCTCACCAGGAGAACCGCTGAGGTTCCATTGGGTCGGAACAACTCGATGGTCATATCAGGAAACATCCTGCCGATCCGAGAGATGACATCATCCACGTACCTGGAACATAGGCAGTGACATCCCTGTGACATCATTACTACTGCAGTATTACAATAAATATGGCAGTACTCACTGAGGGGGGAGGACCAGAGTACTGGGCTGGACTTTGGGTCGTCTCTTGGCTGAAGCTCCCATCTGATTGGCCGATCGCTTGAGTGACTGTTGATTCAACAAACTGGAGGCCAGACCAGCATGATACTGCAACTACACACACACACACACACACACACAAAATTAAGCTTACTTGCATCTATGCCGAAAGAAAAACCAGACAAATTATTTTCACTCTGTATGTTTATTTAGTCTCCATCACTCAAACAAACAATAGTATAAATATAAATATATGATATAAGAAATAATTATATTCATATTTTATGTGATGAGGCTGTTTGTTTTTCTGTTTTCATAATAAAAACACTTTATTAACTGTACCAGCAGCTGATAATAATAACAACAACTGGTGTTTACCTTGTTGGACCACTTGTAGCTGCCTGCAGCAGCTGATAACAATAATAATAATAATAATAATAACTAGAAAATTTCCTCTGGGGAAATTCTGAAAGGGCCACGGGGGCTACTGCCGGTGTGTGTACACTATGATGAGATTCTTCAGAGATTTCAAACAGTTAATACTAGTAATGTTATGATACTATATAATATACAAGGAGCACACCTACAACAAGCATTCCTTTTCAAGTATTTATTTATACAGCAACCTATGCCCTTTAACCTCAAAATGTGTGTGTGTGTGTGTGTGTGTGTGTGTGTGTGTGTGAAGCATGTGTATCTGGAGTATGAGGGGTATTTTATGCCAGCGCACTATACTAAAACGCCTTAACCGCATCGTCGCCTGTGCCTGCATAAAGACTGATAAATAGATGTGCGTACAGACATGCGTATTGCGAGTACACCAGACAATGAAGGGATGACGGGTGAAAAGTGTCATGCCACGTGCGAACGCAGCGGACGCCTGTGTGCACGCTCGTCTCAGTGTACAAATAATTATTTTCTTCATGATGACACATTTTGAGTTTAACAGCCGCTTTGCTTCACAATTAAAGCAATTCATGTATTACCAAGAGAGGCTAATGAGACAGTTTCCACTATTTCAGTCTCCACGTGCACACGTTAAGGTGTCTGAAGCGTTGGCTTTAGGACAATAACACACACGTGTTAACACCTGTAACACGTGTACGCCTATAACAGTATATCAGGACCTGACCATTGCTCAGGAACAAACTGAGGAAGAGGCTGTGTGCATTTACGCACAAGGTCCACTGGATCATCAGGGCCTGACGCTTATTCATTTTCTATGTTCTGCAGCAGATCTACACAGATCAGCTGTTACATAGAGTCTCAGGTTCAACTTATAGATGAACTCCAAGCCCCAACAGAGTTGTCAGGATAGTTTTATTTTCAGCCCGTTTTTTTATTTTCTTGATAACGAAACGACTGTAATTTAAGAGATCTGCTTTCTCTCTCTCTCTCTCAAGTTATATATTATAAGTTATATAGTAAAGTGCGACGCTCACAGTTCACTACGCATCAGCTGTAATGTACAAATTGAATATTAGGTAGCCATGCAGACCTGTCCAATGAATAAGGATGCTTCTTGAGTAATTTTATGCGCGCTGACATACAGTTCATTAAGCATCAGCCAAGGTGTGTACTTAAATTGCATTTAGGTAGACTGAAACAGCCTAAACGGTCTCTCTTGGGAATACATGGATTGCTTTAATTGTGAAGCGAAGCAGCTGTTAAACTCAAAATTTGCCGTCATAGTTTGATAAAAACATATTTTGGTACAAAAAATATAAACAAGTATGTAAGAAAGGAAATAAATATATAATTGTAATTGTAACCCGACCTGTGTGGGATGAGCCTCTCCACACCGTGGAACTCTGCGTTGTGTTGTTTATGATGATGTAGGTCGGAGGAGGGACCAGTCGGACACAGTGGTCGTTATATTTGTGGCTCGTGTTTTATTTCTCACAACGGCTGGCAGCTCAACCTTAAACAGTACCAGTAAACACTGTCGTGAGACAACAGAAATATAAGAGGCCGGTGTTGTGTCCTTACTGGTTTCCACAGTAATGATCTGCGCAGTTTCTGTTACGCATGAGCTGTCCGTGGTACTGAAACAACAATCGCCGTTAATGTGAGAGTTCTGTCTGATGCAGGTCTATGTTATGCTGTGCCTTAACACCTTATCTACTGTTTGGGTTCATCTGTAGTCCGCACTTTGTGCAATAAAATGATTTATTGTGCTGTGCGTTAGAGCCGATACGCATGTTTTGTCTTTACCGTTGTATTGTGTACAGCCTTTAAAGAGCTCTGTTGGGAGAGCTTGTTTTATAGGCAGTGTTTTATTATTTCTGCCTTCGCCACTGACACACAGTCTCAGCTTCATACGGGATTGTTTATAAGAAAGCATAACTTATAGATGAAGAAAGAGACTATCTCGTACGTACCAGATAAACTTAAAGTTTTTCCGGCCATAACCTTAATTAGGCTGTTTTGAGGGAAGTGCCTGACGCATGATACAAAGGGAAGTGAAAGTCAGCAAAATGCAGCATAAACAAAATGTTTTACCTTATTGGTTATCTACCAATGCCTGTAAAACATAGAGCCGTACATGCGTGACACGCGTAGACTTGCCTCTACTGTTTAAAGTTTAATGGAGTCTTTAGGTGAAATTATGCCGGACAAGTAGATGTTTGAAAATCTCCAATTATTGTTCTTTTTCGCTCATTTTTTTTGAACCGTCACATTCACTTCAATGCAAAATTTTGAAACTACAGCTACTGCTGTAGGGGCCAGTGCTCTGTGCGATTACACCGTGGCCCTAATAAAAGCTGTTTACCTTGTTGGACCACTTGTAGGCCTGCAGCAGCTGAGAGTATAACGGCGTTTTGTCCTGAACCGGATCCAGACTGAGCAGACCGCTGTTATGGAGAGGATGAGACTCTGAGGGGCGCCCAACCAGACCACTGAGACGCTCCAGCTCACTGAGAGGCAGACAGGTGGAGAGAGAGACAGACAGGCAGGCAGGCAGGCAGAGAGAGAGAGAGAGAGAGAGAGAGAGAGAGAGAGAGACAGAGGGAGAGAGAGACAGACAGACAAAGCAGATCTCTTAAATTACAGTCTGGTTTCTTAAATCTCCTGTTTCTTTAATGCAGCCTGGTGCAGCAGATCTCTTAAACTGCCTGTTGCCTGGCTGCAGTCTGGTTCCTTATATTGCCTGTTTCTTTAATGCATTCTGGTTTATGGTTCCAGACTCACTTGAGGTCCCTGTTGACCGCCTGCAGGTGGTCCTGGAACTCGGCTATGAACTGCTTCTCCCGGCCCTCCAGGGTCTCCCGGTTCTTCATGCCATCCTTCAGGGACTCGAACACGCGGCTGACGCTGGAGCGCAGCGCCTGGATGCCGCTGATGGCGTGAGAGAAGGCGTCCAGGTTCACCCCGACGTTCACCACGTCCGCCATGTTGGCTGTTTCTGTTGTTCCTGCGGGCTGGCGCGCACAGATGACGTCACTCTCCGGGTTTTCAAAATAAAAGCACGAATAAAACTCGTTTGATTTTATTTTTTTGAACAGAAAGTTTCTTCTGCGGCCGGAGGTAAACACACTAATGTGTGAATAAACTGTATCTACAATTTAAAAAAGTCTAAGAACAACATGCCAATAAAAAGATTAAATAACATAAAAAAGACGAGCTGAAATAAAATAAGAATATAATGTGACCTATCAATCACCCTGTAGCCCCCCCCCCCCCGCTTCCTGCGCTGTGACGTCATGTAACATGAACTAATTATGAGAATGTTTACTGAGGTCTATATATATATTTAATTCTACAGTTACTGTAACTGACAGTTTTTTATGTCTTGTTTATATACTGTATTTCCTTAATTGTTAATAAAGATCTGAAAAAGAAATGTTCACTGAGTTCACAGATAATTTCCTCAAAGACTCAAAGACTTCTTGGTGTGGCACTGAGAACAAACACAAACAAACACAAACAAAACAAACAAATCACATTTATGACCATCAGTGTCTCTATCTATCTACCTATCTATATATATAGATATACATATATATATATATAAATGTCTATATATATATATATATATAGAGAGAGAGAGAGAGAGAGAGAGAGAGAGAGAGAGAGAGAGAGAGATAGATAGAGAGAGAGAGAGAGAGACAGAGAGAGAGAGAGAGAGCAAGAGGGGAGGGAGAAAGAGAGAGAGAGGGAGGAGAGTTGTGAGAGGTTTATCTTCAGCAGTGAGGAGAAGAGGGGGAGGAAGGAGGAGCAGAAGGAGATTAAGAGGAAAAGGTAAAAAGGAGAAAAGAAAGAAGAAGAAGAAACAAGGACATTCGCTCTTTAATTTTCTTTAATCAGCTTTTCAACAATCAATCTGAAGACTCAAACTACAGACAGACAGACTGGAAGTAGCACGACAGAGAGACAGACAGGTAAGTGACACTGAGCAGACAGACAGACTGACAGACAGTTATATAGCCACCCGACAGATTCCTCAAATCCAGTTCTGTTGTAGTTCCTATAGTCGCAGTCTGCAGAAACACACACACACACACACACACACGCACACACAATGATTGGTAATAAGTGTTAGTTTGTGTTTTCATATCAATAATAATGAGAACATCATTTTTTACACAATGTGTTTAAATATAAAGTAAAAAAAAAAAAAAAAGACAAAGTGTTGCAGAGCTGAAATAATTTTGTCTGTTTATCAAGGAAGAAAACTAATTATGTACAGATCTGCTGGAAACCTGAGAGAGCTACAGAGAGACTAAACTCACCAAACTCAAATCTGATCAGAGAGGAAAACATTAGAACAACTTAAACTCAAACTGACCACAGCTGTCCCTCATAAAGTCTTTAATTATAATAATGATAATAATAATAATAATAACAACAATAATAACATTATTATTATTATTGTTATTATTATTATTATTATTATTATTAATAACAATAATAATAATAATAATAATAATAATACACTGATACAAGTATACAGAACATTTACAGTTTTTTTCCTAAGGTGAAGCAAACATCGTAGGGTGTAGAGGTGGAGGATCAAGGTGGAGGTTCAGGGTGGAGGATCAGGTGTAGAGGTGGAAGATCAGGGTGGAGGTGGGGGATCAGGGTGGAGAATCAGGGTGGAGGATTAGGGTGTAGAGGTGGAAGATCAGGGTGGAGGTTCAGGGTGGAGGATCAGGTGTAGAGGTGAAGGATCAGGGTGGAGGTGGGGGATCAGGGTGGAGGTGGAAGATCAGGGTGGAGGATTAGGGTGTAGAGGTGGAAGATCAGGGTGGAAGGGGAGGATCAGTTGCAGGGGGAGGATCAGGGTGGAGGTGTGGAGGATCAGGGTGTAGAGGTGAAGGTTCAGGATGTAGAGGTGGAGGATCAGGGTGGAGGATCAGGGTGTCGAGGTGGAGGATCAGGGTGGAGGATCAGGTGTAGAGGTGAAGGATCAGGGTGGAGGTGGGGGATCAGGGTGGAGGTGGAAGATCAGGGTGGAGGTTCAGGGTGGAGGATCAGGTGTAGAGGTGAAGGATCAGGGTGGAAGGGGAGGATCAGTTGCAGGGGGAGGATCAGGGTGGAGGTGTGGAGGATCAGGGTGTAGAGGTGAAGGTTCAGGATGTAGAGGTGGAGGATCAGGGTGGAGGATCAGGGTGTCGAGGTGGAGGATCAGGGTGGAGGATCAGGGTGTAGAGGTGGAGGATCAGGGTGGAGGATCAGGGTGTAGAGGTGGGGGATCAAGGTGGAATTCTGGGTCTCAGTACCTTGTGTCGTCAGAGCGGTGAAGCAGAAACATTTTAATAAAGAGGACGGAGTGTCTGAGTCTCTGAGTCTCAGTTTAATCTTCTTTCTCATCACTTCAGACACAAACAAACAAACAAGAAGAACACAAACAGTCCTCTTCTCTGATTTTCAGATCTGCAACCTCCAGACAGCTCTGGATTTATTTCCAAAACTATAAGATTTATGTTTAAACCTTCATCTGAGCTGCATTTATTATGTTCGACACAAACCGACATAATTATAAAATGTTATTAAGTTAAATTAAATTAATGCTTCGACTGAAACGACATAAAAATGTACACCTGTTATCAACAGGAACTGGAAGAAACTACTCAAAGACCGGAACCACAGAGAGTCACTGGTACTCCAGAAGGTCAGGTCACTGGTACCTCGGAGGGTCACTGGTACCTCAGAGGGTCACTGGTACTCCAAAGGTTCACTCCAGAGGGTCACAAGTGTGAACAGGTGTGAAAAGTTCTTGTGTTTAATGACTGTTTCTGTTTTTTTTGTTGCAGACTGGCAGTGAGCAGGGCCTCTACTAGCGTTAACTGTCACCTTATTACAAGGTAACCAGCTGGTTACCATGACACCCACCTGCTGAAAGAAGGTCGAGCAGAACTGAACCTCTGGATGAAAAATGTGGGAACTGCAGAGGGCCTTCCTGTCTGTCTGACGGTCAGTCCAGCATGTCCCCCCTCCTCGCCTGGCTCCTCCTCCTCCTGGCGGCGTGCGGACGCTGTCAGAACGGCGGAATGTTCGACGTGTGTCGCTCTCTGCGTGGCTCGGAGGCTGGGCCAGGGTGGGAGTTCTACCCATGTCAGCCTCCAGCCACCAACATGAAGGAGGTGATGCAGATCAGAGTCGACCCCCCCGGCATTACCTGCGGAAACCCACCTGAGAGGTTCTGCACACTGGTAAGTCATACACACACCTGAACACACACCTGAACACACAGCTGGACACACACCTGGACACACACCTGAACACACACCTGGACACACACCTTAACACACACGTAAACACACACCTGAACACACACCTGAACACACACCTGGACACACACCTTAACACACACGTAAACACACACCTGAACACGCACCTGGACACACAACAAGACACACACCAGGACACACACCTGGACACACACCTGAACACACACCAAGACACACACCTGGACACACAGCTAAACACACACCTAAACACACACCTGAACACACACCTGAACACACACCTGGACACACACCTTAACGCACACGTAAACACACACCTGAACACACACCTGGACACACACCTAAACACACACCTGTACACACACTTGAACAGACCCCTGGACACACAACTAGACACACACCTAAACACACACCTGTACGCACACCTGTATGCACACCTAAACACACACCTAGACACGCACTTGACACGGACTTAAAAACGCCCAACGGGACACCAACACTGAGAAGAACACCAGTGTCTCTGTCTTTCTGAGTTGGTGAACTGAGACATTTCTGTCTCGTCCTCTCTGTTTTAAATGTCAGCTGTTCTGACCTGCTGCAGAGACAGACGCTCATCAGAAGTCGTTATCAGGCGCTCCACGTGAAGCGTCCCCTCTGTGTTATTTTAATGTTCCCGTACATCAACAGCTCTGACATCATCAGACGAATCTTTCTGCTCAGACGTGTTTCAGGTGAAACTCTAACAGACATAATTAAGGCTATAGTTTACCCATAATGCACCTCTCTCTGGTCACAGAGAATCAGAACATTATATTGTCGCTTATTTGAATATTTCATGTCCTGTCAATAATCTCGGGACCCCTCTGGTTCCTCTGGTGACCTGCTGGGAGCTCCAAGCCACAGGTTGGACACCACACAGTCCTGCTGGTGTCTAATTGTTCCTTCGGGAAGTTTCAGTCACGTCTAAATTATTGATAAATGTAACAGAAACATTTAATGTTAATAATTGATTGGATGTAATTCCCTCAAGATAAAAAAACACACACACACACACACACACACACACACACACACACATAATATATATATATATATATATATATATATATATATATATATATATATATATATGTATATTGTATATAGGTAAAGTGTGACAGTATCAACTCATTCATTGGTTAATATTTATTCATCATGTGACTGAATTAAACTTGTAACCAACTCTAACTAACTCAACAGTTAGCTGCAGTGTGACAGCTGGCAGCTTAACTTCTAATACACACAGATAAGATTAACTCCAGTGTTAATCCATCACACACACACACACACACACACACACACACAAACCGCACTATGTCACAACTCTGAAGAACAAAATTCTGTCAGAGAACAAGGATTTTATGAGGTTCATTCATTCATTCGGTATCTGTAATATGTCTGTTAGGTGTCCAGTCTTCACCTTTTGCTCATGTCTCCTCTCAGAATTACAGTGATAACAAATATTTTTCTTGGCTTTTTATGCTAAAAACACATACAACACAATCAACAAGACAGCAAACAGTAGTCACAATATATATGGAAAATAAAGCCACAACAATAACATAAACATATACATATAAAAAAGAAAATGTATGTAATAATGATAATAATAACAATTATAAAAAAATAAATAATAAAAAATTCCTCAGGGAACCGACCGATCACACAGTGAGACGTGTAGAGATTAAATGTTTGACCCCTGTCTGTCTGTGGTTCTGCAGGAGAACCCGTACCTGTGCAGCGATGAGTGCGACGCCTCCAGCCCTGACCTGTCTCACCCCCCTCAGTTGATGGGCGACAGGGAGAGGGGCGGGCTCATCACCTACTGGCAGACGGTCACCTGGTCCAGGTATCCTGAGCCGCTGTTGGCCAACATCACTTTGTCCTGGAACAAGAGTCTGGAGGTGGTCGACGACATCGTGGTCACCTTCGAGTACGGCCGGCCAACCAGCATGGTGCTGGAGAAGTCTCTTGACAAAGGTAAGTGGTCCGTTGGGGGGGACCCCCGTTCACACACACATCCTCCTGGTGTCTGAGGCCAAACGCTGCCCTCAGGGATTCATTCACACAGTGGAGAACACAGCAGCAGCATTAGGCTGCCAGGAATCGAACCTGCAACCTTCAGATCAGCGGCCAACAACAAACACACAAGGAAGCTGTGGACTCAGATAATAAACTGTCAGTTTCATGGTATTAATTGGTGATAAAGGGATAAAAACTGTTGTGTTTCAGGAGAGACCTGGCAGCCGTACCAGTACTATGCTGACGACTGTCTGGAGGCTTTCGGGATGTCTCCCAAACGGGTCTTTGATTTAGCACCAAGTAACTTAACCCGGGTCATCTGCACCGAGCAGTACTCCCGCTGGGTTGGAGCCAAGGTGGGTACCTGGACCTGACGGTCAAACTGGGAACCAGACAAACACAGTTCACACTCATGTTAATATTTAATAATAAATAATAATAATTAATCCATATTCCAGAGTTTAGATTAACTTTAAAATATCAGAGACTAAACATGTTGGATCAGCTGCTACACTCTAAACTCCGAATCCTTTTCCACCGCCAGGAGGAGAAGGTTGTGGTGTTCGAGGTGCGCGCTCGCTTCGGGGTGTTTGCAGGTCCGAAGCTGATCAGTATGGATGCCCTGTACACCCGGATGGAGACCATGAAGGGTCTGAGAGACTTCTTCACCTTCACCAACCTGCGGCTCCGGCTGCTGCGCCCGGCGCTTGGCGGGACGTACGTCCAGAAGGACAACCTGCTCAAGTACTTCTACGCCATCTCAAACATTGACGTACCTGCCAGGTAACAACTGGTGACACAGGTCTCTGCTGGGGAAAACAAACACCTAAAACCTGAAGGTGACAGAGAGTGTGCGTGTGTGTTTGTGTGTGTGTGTGTGTGTGTGTGTGTGTGTGTGTGTGTGTGTGTGTGTGTGTTTCCTGCAGGTGTAAGTGTAACCTGCACGCCTCTCAGTGTTTGTTACGAGATGCGACGCTGCAGTGTGACTGCGACCACAACACGAGCGGACAGGACTGTCAGCGCTGCAGCCAGGGCTTCAAGTCCCGCAGCTGGAGACCAGGATCATACCTGCCCCTGCCCAGAGGCACCGCCAACACCTGTACGTACCAGAACACACCACAAACACCTTTGGGTAGCTCAACACACCGCAGACACCTGTAGGTACCTGAACACACCGCCAACACCTGTAGGTACCTGAACACACTGCAGACACCTGAAGGTAACTGAACACATCGCAGACACCTGTAAATACCTGAACACACCGCAGGCACCTGTATGTACCTGAACACACCACAGACACCTATTCGTACCTGAACACACCAGACACCTATTTGTACCTGAACACACCACAGACACCTATTCATACCTGAACACACCACAGACACCTAACTGAAAACATCGCAGACACCTGTTCGTACCTGAACACACCGCCAACACCTGTAGGTACCTGAACACACCGCTGATACCCGTACGTAACTGTACACACCGCAGACACCTTTAGGTAACTGAACACACCGCCAACACCTGTAGGTACCTGAACACGCCATAGACACCTGTACGTACCTGAACACACCGCCAACACCTGTAGGTACCTGAACAAACCACAGACACCTGTACGTACCTGAACACACCGCCAACACCTGTACGTACCTGAACACGCCATAGACACATGTTTGTACCTGAACAAACCGCCAGCACCTGAAGGTAACTGAACACATCGCAGACACCTGTATGTACCTGAACACACCCCCAACACCTGTACGTACCTGAACACACCGGCAACAATTGTAGGTACCTGAACACACCACAGACACCTGTTCATGCCCACCGCCAACACTTGTAGGTACCTGAACACGCTGCAGACACCTGTACGTACCTGGACACACCGCCAACACCTGTAGGTACCTGAACACACAGCAGACACCTGTACTTACCTGAACACACCGCAGACACCTGTACGTACCTGAACACACCGCCAACACCTGTAGGTACCTCAACACACTGCAGACACCTGTATGTACCTGAACACACCGCCAACACCTGTAGGTACCTGAACACACTGCGGACGCCTGTATGTACCTGAACACACCACCAACACCTTTACGTACCTGAACATACTCTGAGATCAGTGATGTTTTGTTTCTATTTCAGGTGAAGCAGCAGAAACAGCCGTCAGTAAGTAGAGTTCACCTGTTTACCTGTTCACATGTTTACCTGTTTACCTGTCTGTCTGCTCACCTGGTTGTTTTGCTTCAGCCCCACCTCCATCTCCACTAACATGGTCAGTGTTGCATCATGTAAAATGTAATGTTTCTCATTTAACCATCACATTTCTTTTTGTCAGAATAACACCACATGAAAACAATACAAATTATTATGCTTATATTATAACATTTTAGTTTGTTCCTTAGTTAATCAGTTAGTTAGTTAAATTACCGTAACACTATATAGTACACAGTATAGTAGGATAAAATTATTATTATTATTATTATTATTGTTATTATTATTATTATTATATGTCAAAATGAGTTCTGACTCTGACAAATAAAAATACCATCAGGACAAATTGGATTAAATGATCACATGTTGCTCTGACTGGTCACATGAGTTAAATATCAGAGTGCACGTTAAACTGTCGCTGCAGCAGATGGTGTGTGTGTGTTTAATCTGTGTTAATCTCTCTCTCACTCACAAACACACACACACACACACACACACACACACACACACAGTGCTGCCTGTTTGTCACCTCAGAGGCTTCAGAACTTGTCCCAGTTCTCAGTAAAGACTTAATAGATTTCCTGCAGGATGCAACAGTGATCTGAATAATTATAGATCAATGATCAATAAATCAATCTGATTCTCTATGGACACAACGTTTAACTTCTCACACATGAAAGTTCTTTTCACTTTCTGAGATAAAATTGAAAATGTGGATTTGAAGGCGGTGTGTTGATTTACAGAAACATTAGAGTCCAGAAACTCTCTGCAGAGCAGAACTTTCCCCGGTTTACTGACACCTGATTGGCTGGTTGGGTTTTGGTGGCTTTGAACATTGATGGAAGCAGTTAGGTTCTAAAAAAAATAAATGACGAATTGTGTTTGGACTTGACAGGATGTGCAGCATCTATGTGTTTAATATTTATTATTATAACTATTTATATAATCAGTCTGTTGAGGGGTTATCCGACATGTGCTGCTGTTTTCAGTCTCGGACGAGAATACTAATTGTTTTACCGGCTTCTTCATTGCTGTGATGGCACAAATTTATAAGCTCTCAACAAGAGTTCATAACCAGGTTCATATAAGCGCCTACAAAAACTTTTGCAACATTAAAGACGTCACAGATGCTGTTTGTCAACATATTGTCGAGTCCCTGAGCTACTAACATCAACAACTCGACACCTGTTTTTCTGAAGGCAAATTTATAATTCGACATCAACTTTGAGTAAGTACGCCATAAGACAATCTGAGCACGAACAGCTTCAGCACATCTCATTTATATTGAGTCTACTGCAGGCCTGAGTCAGTTTCATGCTCTGCAGAGAGTTCAGTATCTGTAGAAAACAGAAAGCTGAGATTCACTAAAGGGACGTAACTCTTCTTCTCTGACAGCGGCTGGTGACTCAAACTCAGCAGCATCTGATAGACCCTCTACCTCATCAGATGGAGTGACTGACACTACTGCTACTGCTAGTACTACTGCTGCAGCTACTACTGACAGTATAAAGACTACTGACACTTCTACAACTTATGTTACTGTAGCCGATGGAAATACCCTTACTTACAGTACTACTATAACTGAATATTCCACCTCTACTGACAGTTTTACCACTACTGCTACTTCTACTTCTGACCTCACGACAGCTACAGGCAGTTATACAACTACTTTTATGTACATGTTGACTTCTGATGCAGCTTCTACGAGTACAGAAAGTCCTCCAACTGTCACAAATATGAGTTCTACATCTTACTTCATTAGTGTAACTGATCCCATTGGCTTTGCTAAAGCTGCTGTAGACTCAACTACTACAACAGTTGACACTGGTTCTACAGTTTCTTCTACTCTCAATAATATTGTTAGTACAACAGACTCTTACTCAATTACAGATTTTAGTAGCACAGCAAAACCTACAGTGGACATAGCTCTATCCAGCAGTCAAGCTCTGGACACTGGAGAGACTTTGTACGAACCAGCTCCCACAGTACCAGGCACCACCACTTCCAGTGCCACTGTTAGAATCTCCAGTCCCACCAGTTACACCAGCACCAACAGCCCCACTACCCCAGGCAGTACTGACTCTGAGGTGTCTATTTCTGACCCAGTGACGCCACCTTCTGACTCCACCCTCTCTGAGACTGGTACTACCAACCTGAACAGTGGTAGTACCTTACCTGCTGATGAGACTACAACATCAACCAGAGCACCAACAACAACAAACATCCCAGAAATAACCCCAGCCAGTGACAGGGCTCCATCTGGAGGTACTGCATCCATGGGGTCAGACCCAACCACTCAGACTGGAGATCCTCCAGTCACAGCAGGACTTTCTCCTGATGGTCCTCCAGACACACCAATCACTGAAACTCCTCCTGATCTACCTCCTCCAGATGGAGACTTTCCAGATATATCTCCTCCTGATGTACCTCCTGATGAACTACCTCTTGATATATCTCCTCCTGATGAACCACCTCTGGATATATCTCCTTCTGATGAACTACCTCCAGATATATCTCCTGATATACCCATTCCGGATGTACCACCTCCAGATAAATCATCTGATGTACCCCCAGAAGAACCTTCTCCAGATGAACCTCGTCCTGATATATCTCTGGATGTAGCTCCTTCAGATGTACCTTCTCCTGATGAACCTTCTCCTGATCTACTTCCTACAGATGGAGCCTTTCCAGATATGCCTCCTCCTGATGTACCTCCTGATGTACCTCCTGATATACCTCCTGATGTACCACCTCCGGATATATCTCCTCCTGATGTACCTCCTGTTACAACACCTCCTGAAATGCCTCCTGATGTACAATCTCCTGATATACCCATTCCGGATGTACCACCTCCAGATACATCATCTTATGTACCCCCGGAAGAACCTCCTCCAGATGAATCTCCTCCTGAAATGCCTCCTGATGTACAATCTCCTGATACATTAATTCCGGAAGATCCACTTCCAGATGTACCTCCTCCTGATCTACCCCCTCCAGATGTACCTTCTCCAGATGTGCCCTCTTTGGATGTAGCTCCTCCTGATCTACCCCCTCCTGATGTACCTCCTCCTGATCTACCCTCTCCAGATGTATCTCTGGATGTACCTCCCCCCGATGTACCTCCTCCAGATTTACCTCCTCCTGATGAACCTCCTCTAGATGTATCTCTGGATATAGCTCCTTCAAGTGTACCTCCTTCTTATGAACCTTCTCCTGATCTACTTCCTACAGATGTGCCTTCTCCTAATGTACCACCTGCAGATGTTCCTCCAGAGGTGCCTTCCTCTAGGATTCCAGATTTACAGATAGATGCATCTCCTCCTGATGAACCTCCTCCGGATATACCTATTCCTGATGTATCTCCTCGTAATGATTTACCTCCAGATGCTCCTGTAGAGTCCTTGTTGCCTCCTTCTGAGGGAGGAGGTGATGCTGCACTAGACACAAGCTCCAGCACATTAGATCTGTCTGACCCTGCTGATGATTTGGCCCCTGTGGACTTCACTTTTCCATTTCCGGATGATTCAAATTCAGCTGAACCTGGACAAGATTCTGGACCAGTGTCTGTTGGTGGTTCCTGGAACATTTCAGATGATTCCCGTGGATCTGTTGACGCTCCTGGATCAAATGAGGTTGATTCTGGACCCGATTCTGCCTCAGCAAAGCTAGATATAGAGGAAGTGGGAAATGTTGGAATTCAATCAACTGGGCCAGATTCCCCTGCACTGGATGATACAAGTCCTGATTTAAATTCTAGACCAGGTTCTTCTGAAGCAGTAGATGATCCAGAATTAGAATCATTTGCAGCTAAGAAAGAAGGAAAGTCTTCTGTAGAGGATCCGGCTGCCGGTGAACCTGCAAGAGTTTCAGACTCTAAACAAGAGAAGAGCGAAGAGCAGAAAGAAGAGAAAGGTACAACATGATTCAACATCTGAGTTCAGTTTAAGCTTCATTCTTTACAAAAGATGCAAACACACATACACTATATATCACAGATACACATAAATACATCACTCTGTGATTCATACTTTCAAACGCACTTAAAACTTTTCCTTCTCTGTTGAACAAAACAGCCACTGAATCCAAAGAGGGTAAAACAGAGGAAACAAAGGAAGGAAAGGAGGAGAAAGATGAAAAAGGCTACGAGAAAAAAAAAGGTACAGCTCTATAAACAGTGGTAGGACTGCCACCTGCTGACAGCTTCAGGATCTGCAGTAGGAGCACTAGAAGTAGGAGTGATAGTATGAGTAGTTCAGAATCAGTGCTGTGCTCTGATTGGCCGTTAGTGCCGTGCTAACACTTGTCTGTTGCCATGGTTACACACCTTATCTTGTATCCAAAGCAGTCCAGAAGATTCTGATTCCAGGAGGACCAAAGTTCAGTCAGCTGTCCAAAATCGCCTTCGTCACTTTTGAGGGTAAGACCACCTGTGACCACCTGACCCCTCACCTTTAAACAGACTCCGCCTCTTTGAACTGACCCCGCCCCCAGCCTCCTGTATATAAGATAATATCCTCTTGCTGTCTCCATGTCTGATCAATAATCTGATCAATTATGTGATCAGTTATCTGATCAATTATGTTATCAATAATCTGATCAATAATCTGATCCTCCTGCTGGTTCACTAACACACAAAATAAAGAGAATTATCTGTGATTCAATGTGAACAAACAGATCAAAAGGACTGAAATAACTACATGATGCTGATGTCTGTCTGTCTGCCTGTCTGCCTGTCTGTCTGTCTCTCCATCTGTCTGTCTGTCTGTCTGTCCGTCCGTCCGTCCGTCCGTCTGTCTCTGTGAACATGTGACATGTGCAGATGTTTTGTTACAAGAGTTCTGACAGGTGTGTCTGTGTGTGTGTGTGTGTGTGTGTGTGTTTCAGACTGTGAGTGTAACGGTCACTCCAACCGCTGCAGCTACATCGACTTCATCAATGTGGTGACGTGTGTGAGCTGTAAACACAACACACGAGGACAGAACTGTCAGTACTGTCGCCTCGGTTACTATAGAAACGCCTCACTGCAGCTGGACGACGACAACATCTGTGTGGGTCAGTCACATACACACACACACACACACACACACACACACTTCATTACATCACATTACATTACATATAATTTAGCTGACGCTTTTGTCCAAAGCGACTTACAGTAAGTGATTCAACCTGATGGTTCTAGCCTCAGACAACAGGAACCAAGTAAGAACAGAACCTTAAGAGCCAAATGTAACCACTACAGGAGATCTATATGCTAAAGAAGAAGAATTAATTTTATTTATTTATTATAAAAAAAATAAGAAATTAGGTGACCATGACTTAATCAAGGTATTGTGGAAGAGGTAGGTCTTCAGCCTGCAGTGGAAGATGTCTAGGCTGTCTGAGGTCCTGATGTCAGTGGGGAGCTCGTTCCACCATTTGGGAGCCAGGACAGAGAAAAGTCTGGAAGAGGTTATTAGGCGAGTTGACCCACGCAGGGGGGGAGTTGCCAGCTGTTTGGCTGATGCAGAGTGGAGAGAACGGGCAGGAGTGTAGGGTTTGACAAGGTCCTGGATGTAAGCTGGGCCTGAACCATTCCCAGTGGAGTACGCCAGAGCTAGAGTCATGAAGCGTATTAGTCCCGGGTAACCAGTGGAGGGAGGAGTGGTGTTGATTGAAGACCAACCGAGCAGCTACATTCTGGATGAGTTGCAGAGGTCGGATGGCTTTGGCAGGCAGACCTGCCATGAGGGACTCGCAGTAGTCCAGGCGTGAGAAAACCAGCGCCTTGACCAGTACCTGAGCTGCCTTCTGGGTGAGAAACGGGCAGATTCTCCTGATGTTATGCAGCAAGAATCTGCAGGATCTGGTGGTAGCGGTGATGTGAGGTGAGGGACAGTTAGTTGTCGAGAGTCACACCAAGGTTTTTAGTGGTCTTGGTGGAGGCAACCACTGTGTTCTGGACAGTGATGTGGAGGTCAGTGGTGGGAGAGCCCTTCCCTGGGAGGTAAAGTAGCTCAGTCTTTCCCAGGTTGAATTTGAGGTGGTGCGAGGACATCCAGTGGGAGATGTCGGCTGCCTGTGTTTCAGACTGGGGAAATGAAACGATTAGCTGGGTGTCATCAGCATAGCTATGATAGGAGAAGCCATGCGAGTGGATGAGAGAGCCGAGGGAGTTGGTTTAAACCGAGAAAGGGAGCGGACCAAGGACAGAGCCTTGAGGGACCCCAGTGGTGAGTGGACAGGGTTCTGACACAGAACCCTTCCAAGTCACACGAAAGGTGCGGTCCTTAAGATAGGACTTGAGTGGAGAGAGGGCAGAGCCAGATACTCCCAGGTGGTGAAGGGTGGAGATGAAGATCTGATGGTCAACAGAAAGGTCCAGTAGGACCACCACACATGAGAGACAGGCCGCTTTCGCCTTGTGAAGCTGTTCAGTCACAGCGAGAAGGGCAGTCTCTGTTGAGGGGCCCTTCTTAAAACCAGACTGGTGAGGGTCAAGGAGATTGTTCCCATGAAGATGGGAGGAGAGTTGAGTAAAGATAGCCCGTTCCAGCTACTTCAAACTTCCAATCGCGGTTGATGAGAAAACCTGTTCCCCCACCCCTACCAGTGGGTCTAGGCCTGTGAGGAGAGGAGAAGGCAGCAGAGAGCTGCAGGAGTGGAAGAGTTGATTGGCGTTAACCACGTCTCAGTGAGGGCAAGGAAGTCCAGTGATTGCTGGGCCGTAAAGCCAGAGATGAACTGTGTATTACAGCAGACTGGCAGGTCCAGAGTCCACCTTGAGTAGAGCGAGCAGGCTGTATAAGGTTGTCCGGTGGCCTGAGAAGAGCAAAATCAAAGCATTTACTTGACTAGAAACAAGTAGCAAGGTTAAATCCACAAAGTTAAAAATGCACTCTCACACTCACACAGACACACACACACACACTCATCCTTCCTGTGCTGTGTCCTCAGAGTGTCTGTGTGACGTGGACGGCAGTGTGTCTCCTCACTGCTCTGACTTCGGTGTGTGTCAGTGTAAGGACGGAGCCACAGGGAGGCGCTGTGACTCCTGTCTACCTGGATACACCTGGAGAGGAGGCGGAGCCAGCTGCACAGGTGAGCCTCACTCTATACAAGTCTGTGAGAAAATGTCATAATAATAAATATCATGATGTCATAGAACAGGGGGCAGGGCTACATGATGAGTAATAGATTATTCATCTCGTAAAGTAGGGGATGGGCTACAGGGTGATTGATAAATGAGGAGTAATAGATTACTCATGATGTCACAGGACAGGGTGCTGGGCTACAGGGTGACTGACACATGATGTAATAGATTACTGTCGTCCCTCAGCGAACGTCTGTGACGAACGTCTGCTCTGTCAGAACGGAGGAACCTGCCAGGACTTCCAGCGCTGCGTCTGCCCTGACCGCTTCACAGGTAAACATGATGTCACAGACAGGTGTCACAGCTCAGGTGATGATGTCACAGCTCAGATGTGAAGATGTCACTGTGTGTGATGTCACAGCTCAGGTGATGATGTCACATCTCAGGAGTGATGATGTCACAGCTGAGATGTGATGATGCCACAGCTGAGATGTGATGATGTCACAGCTCAGATGTGATGATATCACAGCTCAGGTGATGATGTCACAGACAGTTGATGATGTCACAGCTCAGGTGTGATGATGTCATGTGTTGCAGGTGCGCTCTGTGAGAAGAAGGTGTGTCTGAAAAAAGGTGGCTGCCCAGAGGACGCCGCTGGCTCCGTCCCCTCTCTGACCTCACAGCTCTACTTGCTGACTCTCAGTCTCACCTTGTCCACCTTCTGCTGACATCACAGGAAGTGACGTCAACAATGGACACACCTGAGAGGATGTTCTGTAACATGTTTGTATTTTACTTTGAAAGACAAATACACACTTCCTGTGATGTCATGAGTGTGTCTACTCTCTGATTGGCTGTCAGTTTTCAGCACTGCATTCTGATTGCTCAAGCTCTGATGACGTCGTGGAGATGAACTTTCTGTTTCTGTTGTTGAAGTTTGTAATTTTTTTTACTGTTTGTGTATTTTCTGTATAAAGGTCAAAGGTCATACACACACACACACACACACACACACAATAAATCTGATATTTGTTTGTACTGTTTCTTGTTTTTCTGTTTATCTTTTTTACTGAATAAAGAATCTTTCTGTTCTCTGATTGGCTGCCAGTTTATTTCACTCAGAGTCGGCTGCAGGCACCTCCTGCTGGACCAATAAAATAGAGGCAGGTTCACCTGGAAAGGGGCCTCAATTATAAATCAACAGTTGCCAAATACAAAAACATTACTCTTGACTCTTGAGTATAAGCAATAATAAAAAATAACCATGTAGGTGGTCCGAGGCCATGGCCCCCTCGGGAGAAAATGTTGTACATTCTTAAGTACAATCTGATCAACCTCTCCACTTTGAGAGCTAAATTTGAGCAAACACCTCACAAAACATTTTTCACAATCAACAGGGTGTGGAGTAGCCAGACAGTGTTGATTAATAGTTGGCTAGGAGGGTCCGGGGGCATGCCCCCCTAGAGAATTTAGTTCATAAAGGCCCTTTCACATTCTGATGCCACAATTCCATCATATATACTGATCTTATCATTGCATATTTTAATGAATTATTGTAAAGGAGAATAAAGGTATATACGCTATATATACGGCAACACAATGCCTAATAACTTTATATTATGAATATTGTAGATATACTTTCAGTAGCTTGAAATGTGACATTAGCGCAGCACATGAGACTCTGGAGCCGCAACAGTCTAGGTAAATAATGTCTTTCACCCTTACGTTGCCAATATCATGATATGCATTTTTTTACTCATAAAAAATATATACCGGTATAATCGTGAATTATACAATATGGCACACCCCTACCTCTAATATGTGTTAGAGTGTTACAAGCCTGTCCTTTAGTTGATCCTGCCAGCTGGGTGCTGTTCCTGACATATACAATCTGTGTTTCTGCTCTGATAAATACATTTCTAGCAGCATTTACTGAAGGTTATAATGCAGATTATTGCTCATGTTTATTAATCCCTAACACAGAGAACCAGAGAGAACCAGAGAGAACCCAAGCTGACACTGAGAATGTGAGAACTCAACAGGACGGAGTCGAACCCCCGTCCCTCTGACCATTGATCAAAAACACTGATATTTATAGTTATTGTATTATTATATTTATACTTAGTTTATGTTTTTATGGATTTATTCATATTCATATCTTTATTTATTCATTAGAAACGTTATTATTATTTATTATTGTGTTTATTGAAAGACATGTATATGTGTTTCATTGAATGTTTAAGAAGATTCACATTATATTTATATAATCATACATTGTGTTTATTTTGGAAACAGTATTGATTTTTCATGATTATTGTTTACTCTATCTAGTTGTTTCCTGTATTATTGTTTATCTGTTTGTTTTGATGTAGTTGAAGGGGTCACGTGGTTTCTCCTGCAGGACTAGTCCGGTGACGTCATCAGCGAGCGTCACTAAGCATGCGGCGGTGGTTCCAGACCGGAGCGACCTTGGTGGCCGGAGCGGGGCTCGGAGCCTCAGCGACCCGGCTGCTAAGTTCCTCAGACCGGGATGAGCCGGAGCAGAGAAACGGGGATCCAGAGGGGCCGCTGGGTCTGCTGGACCAGGTCCCGGTGCTGCCGTTGCTGCCCCGAGTCCACGCGACCCAGAACACGGTCAGAGAGAGAGAGAGAGAGAAAGAGAGAGAGAGAGAGATTAGAAATACATTGAGGAAACCTTTAAAATTAAATTATCTGACTTCCGAGTTCTCAGTTTAACTTTAAAAACATTTTATTACAATACGTCAAGATGCGCAACAATAATCTATAAATGCACAGAGAGGGCACATGCACAGTTAGTGAATTACGCACTCATAGATAGTGACCCCCACCCACAACAGAGACAGAATGACAGATAATTCTAACGTGTGTGTGTGTGTGTGTGTGTGTGTGTGTGTGAGAGAGAGAGTTTATGTGTGTCTGTGTGTTACCTGCATGTTTCTCTGTCTAACATTATTTCTTGTTTGCTGAATGTTAAAGTTCTTCAGGTTTCTGTTTGTTTTTCAGTTCAACAGCTTCTGATTCTGCTCATCAGATATAATAATTATAATAATATATATAATATCAGCTGGTTTAACATCAGAACGTCGCTGCAGCTTTATTTATTTATGTATTTATTTCATATTTTAACATATTTACAATCTGAGGATGAGTTCTGTAGCCAGGTGAGTCACAGACGGACGGGTGTTCAACTGTCTGAACAGAGACGCCGCAGGTTTCTCTCCACACAGTGCTGCTCCTTCCTCAGCAGTTGATCCTCACCTGCTGTACCAGTCCTACCTGTTGTGAAGACTATATATATATATATATATATATATAAAAATATATATATGTATATGGGTGGTTGACGTGACGCTCAATTTTTGTGTTCCCAGTGACAAATATTACAAAATTTTATAATATTTCATTAAAATTAATGTTTTAATATGCAGTTCATTCTTCTACATCTAATCCATCTGCAAACAATGAGTATCGTACTTCAACTATGCAAATATTCTGTTTTGAACATGACATTTGTCCACCGGTGCAACTGTCCTAGGTAGCATTACTTATCTTAAAACAACTGTAATTTAATGAAAAATTAATCTAAATACATTAAAATACTTGAATGCATGTCATATGAGTGTTTACTTAATGAATCTAGAGGATATAAGTGCTAAGGTCCCTATGTAGAGTTATTATGACACATTACATTTTGTCCGCAAAACTGGTGTCCTCCTGGAGCAACGCCATTATGTAGATATAAAACAGGCATTAATGTGACCACCCCATTACTGAGAGGGGTCCTTCCAGAATCAGGAAGGACAGAAGAATCTCTGGAGCAGGTGGACTGCACACAAGATCACTTCTGTCTCAAATATTTTCATAATATTACTATTTCCGTGCAGTGTTGGAACTGGTCGTCTTAAGGTAGTCCTTTGGTACAACGCAGTTTAAGTATTGATCTGAATATTTTTATCAGTTTACATTGATTGATCATTGAAAATAATGTAAATTGATAAAAAAAATATTCATAACTAATATGCCTTGGGCTTATCTATCTTATCTGTCCAACATTCTCTGAATTAAATAATGACATTCTTTATTTTGTTGCACCGGTGGACACATTTTAGGACTACCACACCAAAAAGTTAATAATATGCTAAATATATGAAGAATTAGAAATGGACACATTCAGTTTTGAATTATTCACATATAAGGGAATATAATTGTATGTCATTTGACATATATTTTTGAATTATTCTTTTTTTCACTTTGAATTTGAGTTCCACCCATATGTACAACACCAGTGATAAATAGGGGAGGAATAATAATAAAATAATATTCCCAAACTGTTTTTGATCAGTTTATTTATATATTATGTCATATATCTGTTTACCTGTAGCCATGGTAACGGGTGAAGATGATTAGTTTATTAATCAGAAGTGATTGGACGTGCGACCTTCTAAATTTTCACAATAAAAGTCCTGATGTGAGACTTCCTGTCCACCTGTTCAGCTGAGTCCTGGAGGCTCCGGCGCCGTCATGAAGTACGGCTTCCCGTCGCTGGCCAACATCAAGACCCGAGAGTCCTACGTGACCTCATACGACCCTCGCACACGCACGGCATCATGGGTAATAGAGAGGTTAAACCCCGCCTCCATCAGCGGCACATCAGACAGGAAACACTGCGACTTTAAGGAGGATGACAGGTAAGACACCGAGAGACAGACTGGTAGAGACAGACAGGTGAGACAAGGAGAGACAGACAGGTTGAGACAGACAGATAGGCAGACAAGTAGAGACAGACTGGTGAGACAGACAGATAGGTTGAGACAGATACGAAGTAGTTCAGTATTCTGCATTAAGAGTTTGTAGTTTTTCCTCTGAGGCTTTTATTTTGATAGTCTCTTGCCCCGCCCCTCAGTGTTTTATTTTGACGGTCTCTGGCCCCGCCCCCTCAGTGTTTTATTTTGACGGTCTCTGGCCCCGCCCCTCAGCGTGCACGTGTTCCACCGGGCGACCAACAGCGACTACAGGCGGAGTGGCTTCGACAGAGGTCACCTGGCTGCTGCAGCCAATCACAAGTGGAGCCAGAAGGCCATGGAGGACACGTTCTACCTGAGCAATGTGGCGCCGCAGGTACAGCAACTTCCTGTCAGACAGACACGCCACTTCCTGTCAGAGTAAATCTACCTTAATAGACCCTTTTTCAGCCGACGTCACAAAATGTTGTGCAAGCATTCTGGCAACAGAAGTGGTGTTGTTCTCCAGCAGTTCTGACTGACCGAGAGGTATTTATAAGCATTTATTAACTGTTCCCAGCATCAACATGTGTGGAATCGCTATTCCACAGTGGACAGTGGACTAAAGTTTTATAGGATTCACAGGATCACGACCGTTTCAGAGCAACCGGCGGTGTCTGTGGCTGCAGGCGATTAAACGCGTGGACTGTGTAACTGGTTCCTGGTCGGCTGCCAGACCGTAGTCAGTCAACATAGGGGAGAAGCCTCCTGGGGCCGAAGTGTAGTCTCACCTACTTCGGGGTTAACCCCCTTTACTTTTTGCAGCAGTGCGAACACAAAAACACAGGAGCTCCGGGTTGACTGTGTGAACTGCTAAAGTTTGATAAGCTGGCGTTAGATTTGGCTAGTAGCCTGCTAAGCTAAACAAACAGTGCTTGTGTTTTCTTTTCAGGCATCATTGGACTCTAGTGGTCCTGATGTTGTGCCTTCTGCGTTTATGTGCACAAAACAAGAAAGCCACTGGAGTCCAAACTTTTAATCTCCTGCAGCCGTATACGCAACAACCAAACATGTTGATGCTGGGAACAGTTTATAATTGCTTATAAATGCTTCTTTTTCAGTCAGAATGACTGGAGAGCATGGAGAACCACTTCAGAGGCCAGAATGTGCACGCACACGTTCTACGTCATCATTGTGTACAAACAGTTAAAGGGTTAATACTTCCACTGACCTGAATGTGTGTGTCTCTGTCTGTGTGTGTGTGTGTCTGTGTGTGTAGGACCCTCACCTGAACCAGGTGACCTGGAATAATCTGGAGAAACATTGCCGCGCGTTGACCAAACATTACCTAAACGTGTACGTGTGTACGGGGCCGCTCTACCTACCCAGGTAACTGTTCTTTTTCTGTAGTGTCTGGGTCAGAGTGGGAGGGGCTGATGACATCACCAGGTGTCTGAGGGAGAGTGGGAGGGGCTGATGACATCACCAGGTGTCTGAGGGAGAGTGGGCAGGGCTGTGATGACATCACCAGGTGTGTGTTTCAGGGCGGAGTCTGATGGCAGGATGTTCGTCAGGTACCAGGTGATTGGAAGGAACCACGTTGCCGTGCCGACGCACTTCTTCAAGGTGAGTCCTCCTGTCTATTGTTGTCCCTTCTCCACGGCGACCAGCTGACGGCCCCTCCTCCCTCAGGTGCTGATCCTGGAGCAGGTTGGCGGCCGGGGGGTGGAGCTACGCTCCTACGTGCTACCCAACGAACCAATCAGTGAAGAGGTCCCGCTGGAGCGTTTCCTGGTTCCCATAGAAACCATCGAGAGAGCGGCAGGGCTGACCTTCGTCCCGAACATCATGAAGAGAACGAGCAGCCTGCAAGCCATCGCTGCCCGCTGACCTCAGCCCCACAATGCACCAGGGTGAGTCAGACTACAGCCCCAACAATGCACCACAGAGTCCAGACTACAGTAACTGACAGTTAAAATTGTATCAATAACTTATGTTGATCTTTTCTCTCTGCAGCTGCTGGAGCCGTTCATCTGTCTGTCTGATCATCCTGTTTGAAGATAAATGTGATTAAAGATGATTAATATTGTTTTTGTGTTTGATGAAACTGAATAAATGTTTTAAATATTTAAACTTGTCTGAACTTATTAAAATAAAACGGAAGCTCCATATATTAAAGAAAATGTTTTATTACAAACATGAAACATCACAGCCTGTTCATCCAACCAATAACTCATTAATAACTCCTGTTTACAGTCTGAGCGCTGATTGGCTCACGCCTCGGACACAGTTTCCATGGAAACAGGTCTCAGAGCACTGGAGGCCATGTGACTGTTGTCCAGCTCCGTGAAGTCGTCCTCGTCCGGCGAGCTGATGATGTCACTCAGCAGGAAGCGGTCCTCTCCGTCCTCGCTGCTGTCCTGCGTCTGATGACGCTGTCTGAGCGTGCTCAGTCGGTCCTCCAGCACAGGAAGTACCCTCTGCCACAGGAAGTCGATGATCTCTGACAGGAAGTGACATCACAGTCTCAATAAATAAAGTTCTGATGAGGAATCTCAGTACTACAGTATCAGTACTAAAACAGTGTTTCCCCTACCATTATATTAGGGGGGCGGCCCGCCCCCTCAACGGCACCCCCCGCCCCCCTTGACGATCAAGTTAATTTTATTTTCTATAAAATATTTTCTAGTGCCAGATCACAACAGAAGTCATTTAAGGTTACCTTTCATATATATATCTTGTCCTTTTATTTAACAAACTAAATAGGCTTATGTTATTTATCCTATTTACATGACGGCATGTTATTTCTGTCTCTACATGGTTGAGCGTTTACAATTCTCTGCTCTCTGTAGTGAAACACACGTGGCTAGGGTTTCCCATTAATGACCTAGACTGTGGGGGCCTCCTCTGAGACATGCATTCACACGCACTTAATTTACCGAGCTTCCCACCACACTTCTCCGCTGCAAAACAATTCCAGCATGATAGAGAGGCGCCTGAATGCTTACCTGTCTGTATTAGTCCCGCCCCCCCATCATCTCTACTAAACTAAATCCCATCAACCTGTCTGGGCCGGTCACAGGTGATCCAAACCATTCAAACACACTGTTGCATACGCCGTTCGGTTAGCATTAGCTGCCAATTAAAGTTGTTTTAATCAAAAAAGGCTAAACTGGGCTGTGAAGGAAATTTGGTGCTTCCTGTCATGGTGGGACAAGAAGTAGGCGGCAACCTTCTTGATATTTGAGACACAAGGCCTTGTGGGAACTCAAACTGTGAACTTAACTTTGATAACACCATGAGACGGGGATACATGTAAATGAGTGACCTCTGACCTTGTATGAAGGTAGGAAGATAGGAACGCATTGAGTCTTGCAGGAAAGCCAATGCTGAGAAGTACAAAAGTCCTAAGTCGAGCGTTGTGTAGGGCTTTGTTGTATTGTGAAAGAGCCATTCAGAGGATGTAATACTGTAGTACTGATCCTGTAGTTCTGATACTGTAGTACTGATCATGTAGTACTGGTACTGTATTACTGATACTGTAGTACTGATCCTGTAGTATTAATGCTGTAGTATTGATCCTGTAGTATTAATACTGTCGTACTGATACTGTAGTACTGGTACTGTAGTACTGACCTCCGTAGTTCAGGCTGTTCCAGTTATGAACTCTGGAGACTTTCAGTCGGTGGAAACATTTCTGAACACAAACTGGAGTCACTCTGAAACACAACAACATGAAACGGTTGTTACTGCTGTTATTACTACAGTTATTACTGCTGTTCTTACTACAATTACTACTACGTTATTACTACTGTTATTACTGCTGTTATTACTAGTTATTACGGCTGTTATTATTACAGTTAATACTACAGTTATTACTGCTGTTATTACTGCAGTTATTAAAGCCAGGCCACGATGGAACAGCCTGGGTCACCTGGTGTGACAGTTTGACCTTTGACCTCACCTGACAGTCTGAGCGACCTCGTCCCAGTCAATGTCTGCCACGTCGTCCACACGCATGTTGTACAACCTGGAACACAGTTATTATTGTTGTTGTTGTTGTTGTTGTTGTTGTTGTTGTTGTTATTATTAGTCTGTCACTCTGCCTGATGTTGGTGTTCCTTACGTGTTGATCAGGTGGATTTTAGTCTGGAGGCCTTCAGCTCCTCTGGAGAGACTGGAGGGTCCTGAAGAGAACCGGAGCTTCAGCAGGGAGAACCTGACACACACACACACACACACACACACACTGTTTATGGTGATTTTGTGCGTGTATAATGTGTGTGTGTTCTTGTACTTCCTTCATAGTGAGGACCAGGACACGTTTTTAACCAACAGAGTGAGGACATTTTTGCAAAGTGAGGACATTTCGGCCGGTCCTCACTTCTTTAAAGGCTTTTTTGAGATTTCAGACTTTGTTTTAAGGGTAAAGGTTACAATATGTTAGGGTAAGGGCTAGAGAACAATGTTATTATTGTTAACGAAAACTAAACGAAATAACGAAAACTAGAATTGAAAAAACATTTTCGTTAACTGAAATAAAAATTAAAATGAGAGTTTAAAAAAAAAGATAATTAACTGAAACTATCGTGTGGTTACAAAACTAACAAAAATTATAGTGAAAATGTCCTTCATTTTCGTCTTTGCCCTCAGAAAGATAAAAGTACAAGGATGTGTGTGTGTGTGTGTGTGTGTGTGTGTGTGTGTGTGTATGTGTGTATGTGTGTGAGAGAGAGACTAGCTGTGTACTGACCACTTGATCCGGCACTGGACCCAGGACCTGGTCCCGACCTGCTGGCTGATCTCCTTCCAGGGCAGGTTGTTACAGAGCTGGGCCCGTGTCAGACCAGGACCAGGACTCTGCTGGACCAGGTCCTCCAGGTGAGCCTTCAGTGCCTGCTGCAACCGGGAAGTCTCATCTGCATGCCACGCCCCCCGACCTTCAGCTGCACACACACACAAGTTATAATCAGCTGTTTATTCAGTTTGTCAGGGTGTGTGTGTGTGTGTGTGTGTGTGTGTGTGTGTGTGTGTACCGATGGTGCTGTATCGTTTCTGTAGAGCGTAGACGCTGCGGTTCATCTTCTGAGCGATCGTCCTCCAGTTGTTACCATGGAGATTCTGTAACTTTGTCAGAGAACGAAGCTCATCCTCCGAGAACCTGACACACACACACAAACACACACACATACACACACACAAAGACACACACACATTTTAATGTTCCGCTGGATGACATCAGGAATCTTTAATCTAACATCCGTTCTATCGTTCTGACCTCCCCATGTGGTTCCTGTCGTCAAACATCTTCTTCGCTCTCGTGTAAACAGTCTCACACGACCTGGGAACACCCTCCGCTGAGAGACAGACAGACAGACAGACAGGTTGTTAGCTGTGTTGATAGAACTCTGGACCAGGACTGAGTCTTCTAGAGGACCCAGGACCAGAGAGACCGGGGATGTCCCTCACTGTGTTTGTTTGTTTGTTTGTTTACGTACCGATCCTCTCCAGGAAGTGATGTTGTGCTTTCAGCCTCCTGATCTCGGCCTCCGACTCTCTGTACCTCTGAGGAAACATCAGCTGATTAGCTGAGCTGATCCCCGTCAGAGCCAGGAAGTCCGCCACGTTCTCTTTGATTCGCTGGTTCTCATGACGAGTGCAGCGGCCGCGGCGCAGCGCCACGCCTGGAGAGATACAGTACTGCATCAGAAAACCAGTACTACTGAGTACTGCATCAGCACTACTGAGTACTGCATCAGAACCCCAGTACTACTGAGTACTATATCAGTACTACTGAGTACTGCATCTGACCACCAGTACTACTGCATCACACCGCCAGTACTACTGAGTACTGCATCAGAAAACCAGTACTACTGAGTACTGCATCAGAGAACCAGTACTACTGAGTACTGCATCAGTACATGTTTGCAGTATTAGTACATGTTGTTTGCAGTATCAGTACATGTTGTTTGCAGTATTAGTACATGTTGTTTCCAGTATCAGTACATGTTGTTTGCGGTAATAGTACCTGTAGTTTGCAGTTCCATGGCTAAGATACAGACTAAACATTCTGAAGCATTCCTGATAATATCAGGAGACTTCAATCATGTTCCCCTCTCCTCTCACCTGATTTTCTTAACACATTTTGTTAATTGTCCCACCAGAGAAAAAAAACCTTGATATGCTGTATGCTAATGTCAAAGAAACTGACAGAGCTACTGCCTTACCACCACTTGGAAAGTCAGATCACAACTTAGTTCTTCTGGAGACTTGTTACAAACCCTGTGTGTGGAGGCAGCCTGCAACTAAACTCACAGTCAGGAAATGGACACCAGCGGCTACTGAGGCTCTAAAGGCTCTTCAGGCATGATGGACTGAATCTTAACAGGAAAGGAACTGGTATTCTGACCCAAAACCTCATCAACTTCATTGCTTTTAACATCAATTGATGGTCCTTCCAGCAGGACCCTGCCCAGACCACTGGCTCCATCCCGGATAGCCCTGTCTCCGTCGATGTGGGTCCTGCTGAAGCTGATGCTGTTTCATACACTCCTTTTATGACAACAAACATACACGCTGCTGCTCAGCCTTATCCCATTCCCGTCCATACTACCAACAGACTCCTTCCCACTCCAGCCATCAGAGGCAGAAATAACTCTGTGCTAACTAACCTAGCTGCGACATCTAACACTAATCTCTGCGAAAGCAACGTTGCCATGGGGCTGCTTAATGTCCGCTCACTTACAGGGGCAGCTCATCCTTGATTTAGAAAAGGACCATAAACTTGACTTTCTCTGCTTGACTGAGACGTGGCAGCAGCCCAATGATTACAACAAACTCAACCTGTGTATCCCACCAGGCTTTGTATATACCTGCCAAGCTCGCAAGATAATTTCCCTCAGATTTAGTGTTTTTATCTTGTTTTTAGACACACCTTTTTTGCAGTGTACAGCCATCAGGCTGTCTCATTCTAACAGAGCTAACAGACTCACTGAACTTACCCTCGGGGATAAATCAATTACTTTTGATTTGAATGGATTTGATTTTGTTGTTGCAGTATTAGTACACGTTGTTTGCAGTATTACTACCCTGCTGTTTGCAGTATTAGTACATGTTGCTTGCAGTATTAGTACCTTGTTGTTTGCAGTATTAGTACCTTGCTGTTTGAAGTCCTTGAAGCGGTGCAGGTCGTATCTCAGCAGTTTCCGGATCTGATCAGCTGATTTCTTCTTCACATCTGGAACAAACTGCTGCAGCTCGTCCAGCAGCACCTCATCCAGCCTGAACACAGGAAGTACACGCTAATATTGCGCTCTGATTGAACACCAGAGATACAGTTGCAAGAAAAAGTATGTGAACCCTTTGAAATTACCTGGTTTTCTACATTAATTTGTCATAAAATGTGATCTGATCTTCATCTTAGTCCAGAGTATTGACAAACACAACATGCTTAACCTAATACCATGCAAACAATTATAATATTTCATGTCTTTATTGAACATATCCATTAAACATTCATAATGCTGGTAGAAAAAGTAAGTGAACCCTTTGGCTAATGACTCCATGTGAACCATGCCTCACAAAAAAAAAGAGATCTCCGTAGACCTGCAATCAAGAATTGTTGATTTGCATCAGATTGAAAGGGGTTACAAAGTAACTCAAAGACTTTATGTACTCACCAGTCCACAGTTACAAATGGTCCACAAATGGAGATGATTTAGTACTGTGGCTACTCTCCCTAGAAGTGGGTGCCCAGCCAAGTTCACTCCAAAGGCCAAACGCAGAAAGGTAAAAAAAAAGAAAAAAAAAAAAAAGAACTCCAGAGTAACAAGTAAATACTTGAAGGAGTCATTGGAACTGGTTAACATCTCCAGTCATGAGTCAGATTGAACAGGCATGGTGTCCATACCAAGGACAAAGCCACTGCTTTCCAAAAAAACATCATTACATGGCTGAAGTTTGCCAAAGAGCACCTTGACACTCAACAACACTACGGGGAAAATGTTTAGTGGACTGATGAAACTAAGGCTGAATTTTTTGGGAAGAACATGTAGCACTTTGTGTATGGTGTAAAAATTGAACTGTATACCAATATGAGAACATCATCCCAACCAGTGAAATATGATGGATGGAGCATCATGACTTGGGGCTGTTTTGCTGCCTCAGGGCCTGGACCACTTCCTTTCATTGAGGGGAAAATGTATTCCCAACTTTTTCAAGGTATTTGAGTGTTTAATGGATATGTTCAATAAAAAAATTAAATATTATAATTGTTTGTGTGGTATTAGATGAAGCATATTGTGTTTGTCTATACTTGGAAATTAGATGCAGATCAGATCACATTTTATGACAAATCAATGCAGAAAACCAGGTAGTTTCAGAGGGTTCATTTACTTTTCTTGCAACTGTACTGTACTTTGTATCATAAAAACAACTCACTGCTCTTCTTCTTCTTCTGCTGCTGCTACCTGTCCTTCCTGTGACGTCACTTCCACCACGCTCCCATCTTTCTTCTTCTTCTTCTTCTTCTTCTGTGACTCTGTGTCTCCGTGGTTACGGTCTGTTGTTGCCGTGGCAATGCTCTCCTCACTCAGCTCCTTTTTCTTCTTCTTCTTCTTCTTCTTCTTCTTCTCTGTCTGGCTGCTCTCTACGGTCTCCTCCGTCTCCTCAGGAGGACAGGCCTCCTCCGTCTCCTCAGGAGGACCGGCCTCCTCCTCCTCCTCACTCTGCTGCTGCTTCTTCTTTTTCTTTTTCTTCTTCTTCTGTGTCTCTATGGTCTTCTCCTTCTGCTCCTCCTTTATCTTCTCCGTCTGGCTGCTCCTCTCCTCTGCAGCAGGAGCACCAGCCTCCTCCTCCTCGCTCTGCTGCTTCTTCTTCTTCTTCTTCTTCTTCTTCTTCTTCTTCTCCTCTGCTCTCTCAGGTGTGTCGATGTCCACAGGTAGAGGACACGCCTCCACCTCTGACCTCCTCCTCTTCTTCTTCTTCTGTGGTGTCATGGCAGCAGAATGAAGCTGAAAACAGAAACAATCTTCAGATATTATTGAGTGTGCTTGAAAAAGCTACTATATACTATTCAACCGGGTTTCTTCTTATTCTTCTGTTTCTTACGTGCTCCTCTTCGCTCTGCTCCTTCTTCTTCTTCTTCTCCTCTGCTCTCTCAGGTGTGTTGATGTCTACAGGTAGAGGACACGCCTCCACCTCTGACCTCCTCCTCTTCTTCTTCTGTGGTATCATGGCAGCAGGATGAAGCTGAAAACAGAAACAATCTTCAGATATTATTGAGTGTGCTTGAAAAAGCCACTATATACTATTCAACCGGGTTTCTTCTTATTCTTCTGTTTCTTACGTGTTTTTTTCGGTCGACTACTCCTCCCAGAGTTTTGGTTGCACATACACTAAAAAGGTATCAAATTGACCGGCTAGGCCATGACAAGTGTGCTATGATTTCTAAGGGATTTGGCAAAAGGTTTTCAAATTATTCTGCAAAAACACTTCAAAAAATCCTCCCAATGTTACCCTATGGAGAGGCTAGAGTGGATGACATCATCGCTAGAGTGGAGAGGGAGAGAAAAAATTGTCAAAAAATAAATTTGGAAACTGAGCTCAAGGCCGCAGATACCACGCTACAGAAATAATTTATACATAGAAACGTAGGAAAATGTGTTTTCTCACTCACATTGGTCTGCTAAAGCTGTCAGAGTTATAGTTTGGGCGTAGGATGCACAGATGATCCACCAACACGCACCCACAGCCTCATAGACCACCATGGTAAAAAGGAGGGAACTATTCTGGAGGAAAGCAGAGGTACCAACTTCTTCTGATCGCTCTAAAAAAACAATTTCTTAATTTTTCTTCACAAAACACATTTGCAGACGTTCAGGAAGAACTCAGGATGCTCAAAGTGAAGTCGGTTCAATGATAGGAGCTACGGTTTGGACAAAAATGCTTTCTATTTGAGGGGAACTTTCAGCTGTTCAGCTAATTGCTCTGCTGATTGGTGGACCCCTACCACCCCGACACACACACACTTACTGAAAACTGTCAGTTTACATTAACTGACGAATCACACACTAGTTTCAGACAGACAGACACGGACAAACACACACAC
>NC_081523.1:35784924-35827424 GCF_030273125.1 Centropristis striata | reverse complement strand
ATCTTGGGTTTTCAAAGTAAAACTCAGGTTTTCAAGTAAAAATCAAGTTTTTAAATTAAAATTGGGTCAGCAGCGTGTTCAGGAGTCTGTTGTGGAGCGGACGCCAGCAGAAACATAATAAAAGTAATTATTCAGGAAAGACTGTGGATATGGTCTGTGTGGTCTGATGTCCAGGACCCTGAGGGCTCAGCAAAGACCCAATCAGCAACTCATCAGGATTCGTCCACAGACTTTCTCAGGATTTGAAAACCCTGTTCAGTAAGTGGTCCAGGAGCCGGTTCAGGGACTCTTTCCCACAGGGGGACAGGTCAGTGGAGGGAACAGCAGGTCAGAGACAATCAACACATGTTATGAAGAAAAAGTTTACAAACACAAAATATTCTGGTTTTGCTCTTATTCTGAAAAGGAAAAACCTTCCTGCTGAGCTGAGAATGAATCTCCCATAACCTCCAATAATATTCCTGCAGGTGTCCGTCAGGGGAGGACTCATTATGGACCTCTTTCAGATTCAGGGTTAGGAGCATTAGTGCGCGTAAACTCAGTGGTCCAGAACAAACAGAAACCTTTAACTGCTAAGACGTCGTACAGCAGGAAGACATCAGGGCTGTTTGGGTCAGAGGTCTGAGGTCAGGGTCACATCTACACCTGGATCCTGATGACGAGATCCACACTGTGGTCCACAGTCAGACGGTCTGAAACAGTTTAAAGAGCACCAGCTCAGACTCTTCATCAGGGACGATAATGATGCTGATGATGATGATGGGGGGAGGAGCCAGCCGTGTGTGTGCTGACTTCGTCCTCTGTGTGCGTCAGCGAGGCTCGCTGCTCGTCCATCCTTCTGGACTGGACTCTCTGAACCAGACTGAAGAAGTCCTCCTGACCCTCCGGAACCGAACCCACCACATCGTCCAGATCAGGCAAGGAGCACCTCTGGTCCTCCATTCTGTCAGACTGCAGAGACAGACACAGGGGGACAGGGAGAAAGGGGGACAGGCACAGGAGGAGGAGGACAACAGATCATGAATGCTCATGAATGTTCAAGTAACTGTACCCTTGGTCTGCCATTACCCTGTTCCTATCGGTGCCCTGCTCCTATCTGTACCCTGTTCCTGCCTGTACCCTGTTCCTGCCTGTACCCGGTTCCTGTCTGTACCCTGTTCCTGCCTGTACCTTGTTCCTGCCTGTACCCTTTTCCTGTCTGTACCCTTTTCCTGTCTGTACCCTGTTCCTGTCTGTACCCTGTTCCTAGCTGTACCCTGTTCCTGCCTATACCTTGTTCCTGTCTGCACCCCGTTCCTGTCTGTACCTTGTTCCTGCCTGTACCTTGTTCCTGCCTGTACCCTGTTCCTGTCTGTACCCCGTTCCTGTCTGTATCCTGTTCCTGTCTATACCCTGTTCCTGCCTTTACCTTGTTCCTGCCTGTACCCTTTTCCTGCCTGTACCCTGTTCCTGCCCCTACATTGTTCCTGCCCCTGCCATGTTCCTGTCTGTAGCCTGTTCCTGCCTGTACCCTTCTCCTGTCTGTACCCTGTTCCTGCCTGTATCCTGTTCTTGTCTGTACCCTGTTCCTCTCTGTACCCTGCTCCTATCTGTACCCTGTTCTTGTCTGTACACTGTTCCTGTCCGTACCATGTTCCTGCCTGTACCCTGCTCCTGTCTGTACCCTTTTCCTGCCTGTACCCTGTTCTTGTCTGTACCCTGCTCCTGCCTGTAGCCTCTTTCTTCCTGTACCCTGTTCCTGCCCCTACCCTGTTCCTGCTCCTGCCCTGTTCCTGTCTGTACCCTGTTCCTGTCTGTACCCTGTTCTTGTCTGTACCCTGTTCCTGCCTGAACCCTCTTTCTGCCTGTACCCTGTTCCTGCCTGTACCCTGTTCCTAGCTGTACCCTGTTCCTGCCTGTACACTGTTCCTGTCTGTACCCTGTTCCTGCCTGTACCTTGTTCCTGCCTGTACCCTTTTCCTGCCTGTACCCTGTTCCTGCCCCTACATTGTTCCTGCCCCTGCCATGTTCCTGTCTGTAGCCTGTTCCTGCCTGTACCCTTCTCCTGTCTGTACCCTGTTCCTGCCTGTATCCTGTTCTTGTCTGTAACCTGTTCCTCTCTGTACCCTGCTCCTGTCTGTACCCTGTTCTTGTCTGTACACTGTTCCTGCCTGTACCATGTTCCTGCCTGTACCCTGTTCCTGTCTGTACCATGTTCCTGCCTGTACCCTGTTCTTGTCTGTACCCTGCTCCTGCCTGTAGCCTCTTTCTTCCTGTACCCTGTTCCTGCTCCTACCCTGTTCCTGCCCCTGCCCTGTTCCTGTCTGTACCCTGTTCCTGCCCTGTCCTGTTTCTGTCTGTACCCTGCTCCTGTCTGTACCCTGTTCTTGTCTGTACCCTGTTCCTGTCTGTACTATGTTCCTATCTGTACCCTGTTCCTGCCTGTACCCTGTTTCTGTCTGTACCCTGTTCTTGCCTGTACCCTGTTCCTATCTGTACCCTATTCCAGTCCGTACCCTGTAGGGTGGGCGATTACACAAGATTTGGTTTTTGTCCATTACCATGTAATTCAGGGCCAGAATCACCAGAATCACTTCTGATGGTGTAATCGGGGCCATACGTCATTGTCTTCACATTTTTTTCATAAAACAAACAGCTGGTGCAGAATCTGGTACCTGGTAGTGAATGAGCATGTAGTAAAAGTCCAGACCGGGCAGTGGGGGCTGGTCCGGGCTGCAGGCTCCACACAGAGCAGCCGGTCCTGGGTCGGGCAGCAGGCTGAGGCTGGCTCTCTGGTCCTCGAGTCTCTGACCCTGACACTCCAGGATCAGGTCCAGCAGGGCCTCTGGCTCCTCCTGCTGGCTGCTCCTGCGCTAAAGACAGAATCCAGTTATTATGGAGGGTCTGAGGACAGACTGGGGTTTGACACCACAGAGACCGGGATAGACCCCAGAACCAGAACTGGTCAGCCGGGACACGAATCTGTGGTCATCCGGTTCAAAATAAAATGTTGATTGTTGTTGTTACGTTGACGACCCACACCATCAGACAGACATTTAAAAATAAATCTATGGAGACGGTAGATTTAATGGTTTGTGTGCTATAAGATAAATAAATATAACTCCAGCTGGTCTGACTTTAAACCAGATTGTGTCAAGTTCTGGACCCGTCTGAAGCAACAGGTGAAAGTTACCTTGGTTCTGGAGCTCAGGGATCTGGTCCTGGAGCTCAGAGCAGACCCCAGACTCTGACCCCGGGGCCTGCTGGAGCCAGGGCTGTCTTCAGGACTGGGACCCGCCATGGGACTCATGAGACCTCCAAGGGTCCGCAGGGTCCTGAGGGGGGAGCTGGAGGTCCTGCTGCTGGGTGCATGGGGTGGGGCAGTGCTGCGTCCCGGGATGGACTCCAGACCCCCATTACGGTGGGGAAGCGGAGAACACTTGATCCTTCCGTTGTGATGGGACGGCGAAGGCAGCGGAGGTAAACCTGATCGCTTTTTCTCAGCCATGACGGAGCTGTGGAGGCGTGGGCGGAGCCAAACTCACCGCTGTCATCAGTGGGAGGAGCTAAACCTGATCAGAAAGAGGGGGGGTTACACATCAGGACCACGGTTCCTCCAGAATCACTTTTATAATAGCTGAACTACAGAGAAATGGTGGCGTTCCTCTGTTTGTTTGTTTGTTTGTTTGTTTGTTTGTTGTTGGTTTGTTTGTTTGTTGCTGATGTAAATATTCAGGCGTTGCCATGACCATCACCTGAGAATCCATGTTATACTGCTAATTTATGTAATTTTAACATTTAATGTGTTTAATTTTAACATTTAAGATGTGAATTATTTCTTTTATGATTACCAAATGATTTGTAAAAAATTATAAATATTACATATTTGTTATTAATGGATAATATTTGTTTTATAAACATTATTCAGATGTTAGAAACTGATTTTAGTTCCTTATTAAATTATTAATAAATACATATCTAATTACATTTAGACAGATATTATCACTGCACTTCATAAATTACCAATAAAACATTTAATTGATGCTTTATAAACACCCATTAATCATTAACTAATATTATATGCAACAGTTCCAAATGTTTATTAAAAGCAAATATCAGTTTATAGATGTTTTACAAGTTATTTCTGTAAGGTTGACAAATCAATCGGTAATCATTAAGAAACACTTAATAGTGTAAATAAACTGTTAAGTAACATAAATGATGTCATTTCTAATGACAAAAAAATAACTTTAATCTGAAGATTAGCAACGTTATTTTAAATGTTTAAACAAATAAAATCCACTTTAATAAATAAACCTTGGAGAAGTTTGAGGCTGAGACGGTTTCAGTCAGAAGTAGGTCAACAACAACACACAGTGTGTAATCACATTCACAAACCACACACACACACACACACACACAGTGTGACAGCGACGTGTCAGTGCCGCCGTGTGGCCATCAGAGGACTTGCAGACTAAACTGAGCAACATTTAACATTAAAATCAATAATCAGTTTGTTTTCCATGTTTACCAACAAAGTTCCTGTTTAAGACTGACAACTGGAGGTGAAGAGAGACGACGAACAGCTGCAGAGACTCAAAGTGTGAAACTTTAAATAAAGTTTGAGTCACGATACCTTGACACCACAAAGTTCTTCTTCTTCTTCTTTCTGCTTGTTTCCTCTTGGGATGATTTTTATTTTCTCTGTTTCACTTCTTCGATCGTCTCGTTTCTTCACCGACTGAAACCTCCCATCGGCTGCCGCACACTGAACACACACAGTAACACACAGTAACATACACACATGTTAAACACACACACACACACACACACACACATACAGACACACACACACACACACACACACACACACACACTGACACAATGAAAGAGAAAGGCAGAGGACAAACCCCCCCTCTGGGCTTACATCACGGTTGTTATAGCAACCAAAGAGAGGCTTCCAAATCCTGCCTCCCTCTGTCCAAACACACACACACACACACACACACACACATTCCTGCATTGTTGAGATCTATTCAGTTGAACCCAGAGAATGCATCTCTTCTACTGTGGGCCTCAAACACACACACACACACACACACACACACACACAGACGCACACACACACATTAAACTGAAAACTGTGTCAGCAATTTAAAAAAAACAGTTCTATAAAATCAATTTGCAAATCTATAACAATCTAAATGTTTAACAATTTAAATGTATTGCAATCTAATGTATAACAATTTAAATGTATAAAACTTTACATGTATAACAATCTAGATAGATAGATAGATAGATAGATAGATAGATAGATAGATAGATAGATAGATAGATAGATAGATAGATAGATAGATAGATAGATGTATAACAATCTAATGTATAACAATTGAAATGTATAACAATGTAATGTATAACATGTATAACAATCTCAATGTATAAAACTCTAAATGTATAACAATCTAATGTATACCAAGCTCATATATAACAATTTAAATGTATTACAATCTTAATGTATAACAATTCGCAAATTTGCAAATCTATAACAATCTAATGGATAACAATCTAAATGTATAAAAAGCTTAAGTATAACAATATAAATGTATAACAATCCAATGTATAACAATCTAAAACATAATTTGTTTGTCCAACAGTCAGGGTCAGGACCAGTAGACTGAACTGGAAATAAACCAGTTTACTGTTTGTCTGATCATAGACAGGAAGGTAAGGAGGGGACACTCAGGGACAGGAGAGACAGGAGAGACACTAATCTACAGATGTGGCAGAATTAATTTGTGCCACATTTACAGTTTTTCTCAGTCGCTTTGGTGCATTTCTCACATCAATATTAACATTTACTCAACAGTTGGTTTAACCTCCACAACATTAAGTCATTTGTGCACATCATAGTAGCAGTTTCTAATTCCTTACAACAAATTACAAATGATTTTGGACATGCATCAATTGCTTTTGTACAACTCTCTGCTGTTTTTATAATATTATCATTTGCTTATGTCATGTCAGTCAAAATTAACTATACTTGTGAATGCTGGATAGTTTTTCCATATAAAACTAATAGTCCTCATTTCATTGCTTGAGTCATTACATACAAAAATGTTGTACTTGTTGTCAAAATCTGTCAAGCAAATTTTATACATTTATTTAAATCTTTATTTTTTACTGAAAATGTCTCCGGAATTGAATACAATTCTCTCAGGTGAACATCAGCTTTCACTGATGAGAAGGCTGTGTGAAGCATTAGTTGCAACCGATGATAAGCCACTTCTCTACAATCACTCAGAGCTGAATCCCATAAACCATAAACACTTTACAAGCATATATATATGAACCAAGCAGGACATAGTGTGGACCATTTATCCAATACTGTGACACTGTATTGTGCACAACTCTACCCAAATGGATTTTATGTTTGTTGTGAATAAGGGTGTTTTTTCATTTTGCACAATGCTGTGAACAAATTAGAACTGAAAAGAGCATATGCAATAAAAATGTGACACAAATATTCAGTGTGTTGTATTCAGTTACCTCACTTAATAGTTTTCAAATGGCTGTGCAAACAGAATATAGATCTGTCTTGAGCATTTTCAGGCAATGTCACCAAGATCTGACTTTTTTGCATTGGAAAACATTTACAGAGTAAACTGTCATAATGAAAACATGACAGAGACATTTGACTATCTTGTTCATAAACATGGTGTCAGGATTTTTCATCTTGATGACATTAACACTCTCATTGACATGAATACTTGTTTTTGAGGAATGAGCCATCCATTTTGAGCAAGTGACACAGTTTTGCAGGTTAACAACTAGGTTTTGCAGTTTGTACTAATTGTATTGAGAAAGGCATTAACTGTTGTGCAAATGTTAATAGTGATGTGAGAAATTAGTTTAAATCAGCTGACTGTCTGTGGTTCTCTGCTCTGCCACCAGTTGTCACTGTGT
This sequence comes from Centropristis striata, assembly GCF_030273125.1. Classification (NCBI taxonomy): domain Eukaryota; kingdom Metazoa; phylum Chordata; class Actinopteri; order Perciformes; family Serranidae; genus Centropristis; species Centropristis striata. Next base: position 35,820,482 of record NC_081523.1, on the reverse strand, counting down.
TGTCGCTGTGACGTCACACTCTATTGTCCAATCAGCCCACTGTGTGTCCCAGCAGCTCGTTAGCCTCATTAACATCAAAACCACTTGAACAAGAACACAGGACACCTGATGCTGCTGTCAATCAGCAGCAGCAGCAGCAGCAGCATCACACTGCTCCCACACAGACAGACAGATAGATAGATAGATAGATAGATAGATAGATAGATAGATAGATAGATAGATAGATAGATAGATAGATAGATAGATAGATAGATAGATAGATAGATAGATAGATAGATAGATAGATAGATAGATAGATAGATTGATAGATAGATTGACATATAGATAGGACAGAAAGAGGAGACAGCAGAAGAAGAAGAAGAAGAAGCTGAAGATGAGCAGCAGAGAAGTGAAGGAGTACCTGTCTCACCATCACGTCCCTCAGCTGCTGGAGGTGAGACTGTTTCATGTTTTTATCTCATAGACGATATAACAACAACACAGAAGGCTGTCCTCCATCTCGGGGGACACTCTGATCCGGGAGACACTCTGAGCAGGAGATGGCATGTCTTAGAATCTACTTTTAAATGAAATTTTGTTTATTTCAAATTAAATGAACGGAAATATTTTATTCTAATGCCGAAAACACCTCAACTGTCTGTCTGTCTGTCTGTCTCCGTCCTTGTATATATATATATATATATATATATATATATATATATATATATATATTACATGTCATTTAACGTGTCACGTGTCATCCTTTTGTCCAAATTATTATTTTGTACAATAAGTGCATTCAACCTGATGGTTCTAGCCTCAGACCACAGGAACCAAGTAAGAACAGAACTTTAAGAGCCAACTGTAACCGCTACAGGAATGCTATATGCTTAAAAAAGAAGAGTTTTTTTTATACATATAAATTAGGAGACCATGACTTAACCAAGGTATTGTGGAAGAGGTAGGTCTTCAGCCTGCGGTGGAAGATGTACAGGCTGTCTGAGGTCCTGATGTCAGTGGGGAGCTCGTCCCACCATTTGGGATCCAGGACAGAGAAAAGTCTGGAAGAGGTTTTGAGGCGAGTTGACCCATGCAGGGTGGGGATTGCCAGCTGTTTGGCTGATGCAGAGCGGAGAGGATGGGCAGGATTGTAGTGTTTGACCAGATCCTGGATGTAAGCTGGGCCTGAACCATTAACAGCGGAGTACGCCAGAGCTAGAGTCTTGAAATGAATCTGCGCAGCCACTGGTAACCAGTAGAGGGAGGGAGGGAGAAGTGGTGTTGTGTGTGAAATATATGTTTATATATACATAACCTATATATATAGGGTTAGGGTTATATATATATATACAGTATATATATATATATATATATATATATATATATATATATACTGTATATATATGTGTGTGTGTGTGTGTGTGTGTGTGTGTGTGTGTGTGTGTGTGTATGTTAGTGACAGTCCTCTGTGTCTCAGAGTCTGCTGACAGGTCTCCTGTACCATCACCCCGAGGACCCCGTCAGCTTCCTGCAGAGCTGCCTGATGTCCACCAGACAGCTGGGGGGTCCTGAGGCCGTCACCTGGGACACCTTCATTCACCTGGAGAGACAGCAGCAGAGACCGGGACCCCCCAAGACAGCATCTTTACTCCCTATAACCACATCGATGACCTCCAGAACAAAACCTGGACCTCCAATAAAACCCCCGATACCCCAAAGACCTCTTGTACCCCCTTTAACACCATCAGTTCCCCCTAAGACAACAGCTTTACCCCCCAGAATACAAGCTCTGCCACTGAAAACAGCACCTGTACCTCCAATAAAACCCCAGAAACCTCTTAAACCTCCAATAAGACCAACTCTAGCCCAAACATCGTCCCCTCCTTCTCCTCTGATAAAATCCTCCACAGTCGTCCCACAGGGGTCCTGTTTTCCCTCTTTAAAACCCCAAACATCCGCTTTACCCTTGCTAACAGTTCAAATGTCCCCCATCAACAATAAGACCCCCTCTGGACCCCCTCAGACAGCTCCTGAACCCAGACACCTCCCCCCAGTCCCACCTGGACCTGCAGAAACCCCACCTGTCCAGAATTTCAACACAGACGGTAAGAGACCAGAACACCTCAGAGTTCAGTTCTCCAGGAGTTCAGTCTGAAGACTTTAAAGAGTTTGTTGTGGCAGAAAAAATATTTTTGAATCAGAAATTTGTCTCTTCTAACCGTCCCCCCTCCCAGTTCCTGGTCCTGGTCCCAGTCCTCCAGTCCGGTCTCTTTCCATAGACTCGGACTCTGACATGAAGGAAAGTTCTGGACTCCTGCAGGAAGTCAGCATCCTTCCTCCTCAGAAGCACCGCCCCCTCATCATCTTCATCATCGGTAAGAAGAACCAGTAAAAGACCTGGACCAGAATCAGTAAAAGACCTGATCCAGAACCAGTGAAAGATCTGAACCAGAACCAGTGAAACACCCGAGTCAGAGCCAGTAAAACGCCTGAGTCAGAACCAGTAAAATAACTGAATCAGAAGCAGTAAAAGAAAAAGAAAAAGAACTGAACCAGAAGCAGTAAAAGACAAGAACCAGAAGCAGTAAAACACCTGAATCAGAACCAGTAAAAGACTTAAATCAGAACCAGTAAAATAAATGAATCAGGACCAGTAAAACACCTGAACCAGAACCAGTAAAATATCTGATCAAGAACAAGTAATCAAACTGATCCAGAACCAGGAAAAGATCTGAAACAGAACCAGTAAAACACCTTAACCAGAACATCCAACAATAACCGACTGGGGTAGCAACCTGTTTTGAAACCGCTGTGCACGTGGATGTTGCGGCGGTTGCTGCACGGCGGGCTGGAAGCTCCTTTAAAACGTCTTTATGTTCTTTCTATCAGGTGGACCAGGAAGCGGGAAGGGAAGTCAGGCGGCGCGGCTTGCTCACTGCTTCAACCTCCGAGTTGTCTCATTGGACGAGCTGCTGCGGAGGCAGCTGCTGAGACACGCCTCCCCCAGCAGGAGGTGGGAAGTGATTTCAGAGATGATGGGTCACGGAGAGCTCGGCACACAGGTAACCACGACTTAAAACAACTTTAACCACGACTTTAACAAGACTTTAACCACAACTGTAACACGACTTTAACACTACTTTAACTGGGCTTTAACCACAAATTTAACCCGGCTTTAACCACGACTTCAACAAGACTTTAACAAAACTTTAACCACAACTTTAACCACAACTTTAACAAGACTTTAACACGACTTTAACCACAACTTTAACACGACTTTAACCACAACCTTAACTGGACTTTTACAGAACTTTGACAGGACTTTAACCATGACTTTTACCACAACTTTAACCACGACTTTAACAAGAATTTAACACAACTTTTATCACAACTTAAATTTAACCATGACTTTAATCACGACTTTAACACAACTTCAACCACGACTTTAAAACGACTTTGACCACGACTTTGACCACGACTTTAACCGCGACTTTAACATGAATTTAACACAACTTTAATCACAACTTTAATCACGACTTTAACTACGTCTTTAACCACTACTTTAACACAACATTAACACAACATTAACACAACATTAACACAACTTTAACCACAAATTTAACACGCCTTTAACACAACTTTAACACAACTTTAACCATGACTTTTACACAACACTAAAACAATTTTAACACAACTTTTCACAGTAAACCCTATGTGTCTGCAGGAGGAAACCATCTCCGAGCTGAAGCGGCAGCTGATTGGTCAGAAAGACGTCACAGGGTTCATCGTGGACGGATTCCCTCGAGACGTCCACCAGGCGCTCAGCTTCCAGGAGCAGGTACTGACCAATCAGAGAGCAGGTACTGACCAATCAGAGAACAGGAACTGACCAATCAGAGAACAGGAACTGACCAATCAGAGAGCTGGAACTGACCAATCAGAGAGCAGGTGCTGACAAATCACAGAGCAAGAACTGACCAATCACAGGGCAGGAACTGACCAGTGGCGAGGGATTAACTGGACCCGCCCCCTCTGCTCTCAGATTGGCTGTCCTGACCTGGTGATGCTGCTGCTGTGCTCGAATCAGACGCTGCGCTGTCGTCTGCAGCAGCGCGCAACTCAGCTTGGTCTCCTAGGAGACAACAGCCACGCCCTGCGGAGACGCCTGGAGACGTTTCAGAGAGACGTTGTGTCCATCAGCCGCTACTACAGACAGCTGCACCTGCTGACACAGGTACACCTGCTGACTAGGGTTGCACATCTCTCTGTGATAAACTATTCAATTCGCATCTAGATACACAGGTTACGATTCAGTTCAAAAACTGTATACTTTTATTACAAACTGATTCGATTCAAATCGATACAGTGTAAAAACGATACGATTTTATTTGATTCTATGGTTATATTTTATTTATCTTCTGATTCACCATGAATTTAAAAATCTGTTTTATTGCGGGTCTGAACAACAAAAAACACAAACATCTTTCTACATTTACAATAATGGAAAGAAAAATCGTTCTAGAAGCTTTTTTTCCTTTCATGATCTGTTACTTCCCCCATTCAGATTTATTATGGACACTATTAAAGTAAAAGAAACAAAGCTAACAAACAAGAAAAAACAGTAGAGAGTCTGTCTGTCAGCGAGAAACACTTATCTATCGTTTGTCATTTCCATTCAGTTCCAGTTCTGGGATATTAAATAATGAATGTAGGATCCAGGATAGTCTATATACAGACACAAATAATAGGCTAATAAAACAATAATATAATACTAGAAAATTTCCTCTGGGGAAATTCTGAAAGGGCCTCGGGGGCTACTGCTGGTGTGTGTACACTATGATGAGATTCTTCAGAGATTTCAAACAATTAATACTAGTGTATGATAAGTTATGATACTATATAATATACAAGGAGCACACCTACAACAAGCATTCCTTTTCAAGTATTTATTTATACAGCAACCTATGCTCTTTAACCTCAAAATGTGTGTGTTTGTGTGTGTGTGTGTGTGTGTGTGTGTGTGTGTGTGTGTGAAACGTGTATCTGGAGGAGTGTGCGCGCTTACGCACGTGTGTGCGTAAGGCAATCAGAGCAGAGCAATCAACAGAATTAACTGCCACCAACTGCCAATGTCCTGGAACAGTGACAGCAGCCAAAGGTGGACAGACTGGAATTTCTGGCCTCGAACAGAAAGCATTTTTGGCATAACCATAATACCTATCATGGATCTGACTTCATTTTGAGCGTCCTGAGTTCTTCCTGAACGTCTACATATGGTTTTTTTTAAGAAAAATGAAAAAAATAGCTTTGTTAGAGCGATCTAAAAAAACTGTTACATCTCCCTTTTTCAGAAATCTTCCTGCGTTTTTAATATGGGAGCCAATGAGGCTGTTGTTGCGTGTTGGTGGCACATCTGTGCGTCGTACACCTAAACTATAACTCTGACAGCTTTACCAGAGGATTGTGAGTGAGGAGACAAATTTTCCTACGTTTCTATGTATAAATTATTTCTGTAGAGTGGAATTTGCGGCCTGGAGCACAGTTTTCAAATTTATTTTTTGTCAATTTTTTCTCTCCCTCTACACTCTGGCGATGATGTCACACACTGTGACACGAACATTACATGCAATACACACCCATTATAATCTCAGAATTTCTCCAAAAATGATCATGGTCATTGAACAGGGATTGATGAAAAACTATATGACCTATCGAAACGTGGATTAATACACCGATACACAAGACTTGTGTCTACTGTTTAAAGTTTAAATGGAGTCTCCAGGTGAAATTATGCCGGAGAAGTAGACGTTTAAAAATCTCCAATTACTGTTCTTTTTCGCTCATTTTTTTTCGTCCGTCCCATTCACTTCAATGCAAAATTTTGGGCAGTTTTCTCGTATTCCGTAGAGAAAAATAATAGCACACCGATCCCGATCAAACCGCACGCTTTGATATATAATTTGTAGCGGGACGAAATTGTGTCCGGAAGAGGAAGAAGAAAAAATCCACAGTATTCAGCACCGGTGTGCTCGGTGCGATTGCTCTGTGGCCCTAATAAAGGCATTCCCATGTCCCTGAGCAGGACACAGTTCACAGTATAAATACAGAATGCAGGTTGTTATTCACATGATTCCAAGTCTCGTGATACCCGATCCATGACTTTACAACCGATTAATCTTGGAATTTATGGCTGATTTGTGTTGATTGAGGAGGCTGCTACCGACTGCTGACACACAGGTACACCTGCTGAAACATGGGTGTGTGTGTGTGTGTGTGTGTGTGTGTGTGTGTGTGCAGGTGGATGCAGACAGGCAGGAGGTGGAGGTGTTCACTGACGTGAAGTCAGCCGTCAAAGAGAGACTGCCGCTGCTGAAGGATCCATCAGGTACTGACTGATCAATTATTGATCAGTTATTGATCAGTTACTTGTCGGCTGTCTTTTCTGATTATCGATCAATGATCAATTCTATTGATCAGGTCCGGCTGATGTCCTCGCCCTGAGAACTCGTGAATCAACCAGTGAGCAGTGAGACCCTGAGCTGTGTTCTTATTGGATAATAATCCCAAAGTCTGATGATGTCATAACCTGTCCGTCACCATGGTAACCAGTCGTCTGTGATCATGTGATGTGTAATAAAGATCAAACTGAGTAATCTGATTACATGATGTAACTAATGTCAAAGAACAGAAATAAAAAAGTTATTGTTGTTGAAATGTGAAATCTGACCCACTTCTTTAATGACCTGCGGGGGGCGCTGCAGTACGTCTTTAATGACCTGCAGCATGTCTTTAATGACCTGCGGGGGGCGCTGCAGCACGTCTTTAATGACCTGCAGCATGTCTTTAATGACCTGCAGCATGTCTTTAATGACCTGCAGCATGTCTTTAATGACCTGCAGCATGTCTTTAATGACCTGCGGGGGGCGCTGCAGTACGTCTTTATTGACCTGCAGCATGTCTTTAATGACCTGCAGCACATCGTTAATGAACTGCAGCATGTCTTTAATGACCTTCACCATGACTTTAATGATCTGCAGCACGTCTTTAATGACCTGTAGGGGGCGCTGCAGCACGTCTTTAATGACCTGTGGGGTTCGATGCAGCATGTCTTTAAAGACTTGCAGCATGTCTTTATTGACCTGCAGCATGACTTTAATGATCTGCAGCACGTCTTTAATGATCTGCAGCACGTCTTTAATGACCTGCAGCACGTCTTTAATGACCTGTGTGGGGCGCTGCAGCATGTCTTTAATGACCTGTGGGGGGCGCTGCAGCACGTCTTTAATGACCTGTGTGGGGCGCTGCAGCATGTCTTTAATGACCTGTGTGGGGCGCTGCAGCATGTCTTTAATGACCTGTGTGGGGCGCTGCAGCATGTCTTTAATGACCTGTGGGGGGCGCTGCAGCACGTCTTTAATGACCTGTGGGGGGCGCTGCAGCATGTCTTTAATGACCTGTGGGGGGCGCTGCAGCATGTCTTTAATGACCTGCAGCACATCTTTAATGACCTGCAGCACATCTTTAATGACCTGCAGCACGTCTTTAATGACCTGCAGCACATCTTTAATGACCTGCAGCACGTCTTTAATGACCTGTGGGGGGCGCTGCAGCACGTCTTTAATGACCTGTGGGGGGCGCTGCAGCACGTCTTTAATGACCTGTGGGGGGCGCTGCAGCATGTCTTTAATGACCTGTGGGGGGCGCTGCAGCATGTCTTTAATGACCTGCAGCACATCTTTAATGACCTGCAGCACATCTTTAATGACCTGCAGCACATCTTTAATGACCTGCAGCACATCTTTAATGACCTGCAGCACATCTTTAATGACCTGCAGCATGTCTTTAATGACCTGAATTTCAGACCGCTATCCCCAACATAAAGTCCTTTGCCAAAAATATCTGGGAGTCACATTTGACTCAAGCTTTATTTTTGACCCAGTCCTGTTTTATCCATATGCTCCATCTCCAAAATCAAACCCATGTTGTTACCCTCTGACCTGGAAAAAGTCATTCATAGTCTCATATTCTCCCGTTTAGATTACTGTAACTCCCTCCTCTCCGGCATCTCCCAAATATCCCTTTCTCGCCTCCAGCTGGTTCAGAACGCAGCAGCTTGGCTTCTTACCAGTTTTAACAGATGACATCACATCACCCAGTTTTAAGCTTCTTTGCACTGGCTCCCTGTTGGTTATAGGATTGATTTTAAGATTTTACTGATCACTTTTAAATCTTTATTAGGTCTGGCTCCTAGCTATTTAACAGAATTATTAACTCCATACGGGCCGACCCGTGTCCTCAGATCCTCAGTTCCTTCTGACCGTTCCAAAGTCAAAACTGAAAACCAAAGGTGACCAGAGCGCCCCGTCTCTCGAACGAGCTGCAGAGTCAGTAACTTCTTTTAAATCACTTTTTAAAACCAACTTTTATAGACTTGCTTTTATGTAATGCTGTCTATCTCACCACTCCTTTTTATTTCTTCCCTTTTTACTTTTTTACTCTTTTACCTTTTATCTGTGTATCTGAGAATGTATTGTGATTGTTCCTGCTCTGTCTCTTGTTTTTCTTTTAATGTATGAATTGTTTTTAGCATCATGGAATCATTCGCTGTGATTAACTGCTCTCTGACAAAACAATTTGTAAACTGCTGTTTTTAAAAGGTGCTATATAAATAAAGTTATTATTTATATTATTATTATTTAATGTGAGGAAAGTTTCTACTTAAAGTTTTGATGATGTTTCGACTCATCTTCTAACGACTCCACTAATTAATATTAAACTAATTTATGAGTTTTTTGCTGAGGAGTCGTTCAGTTGGAGATTAAACAAATAGCTTTCAGCTCTGCAGAGGTCAAAGGTAAAGAAGAGGAAAGAAAGAAAGTTTAGTTGTTAGTTATTAACTAAAAGAATCCAGATCCAGAACTCAGACCTGAACCGGTGTAAAACAGGAACATCAAAGTTCCTTTAATATTATTAATAATGTGATTATTGATTATTATAATAAAGATTAATTTTAATTTTCAGAATCATCTTTTACTGAAAGATTCAATAAACAAGAGTGAAAGTTTTTATTTCTCTGTCAAGAGATTAAAATAACCATCCTCTGTCCTCTGTCCTGAGAGACGCCTGGACTCTGTCACCACGGTTATTTACAGCCTGAGGACACGCCGAGCACCGTGGATAATCCGTCCTTATCACCACAGGAATGTTAATGAGACTCTCTGTGCGTCCACGTCCTCAGAGACACGTCTGTCCTCAGAGACAGAGACACGTCTGTCCTCAGAGACAGAGTCTGTCCTCAGAGACAGAGACACGTCCATCCTGCAGATTATTAATAAACTAAATGAACTTTGTCTGATGGAATCAAACAGAAAGTGAAACTAAAGTTTTGAAATGAAATCATAAAATAAAGATTCAGGTTTTTATTGTAATAAATAATAATATTTCAGTTTTCAGTTCAGGTTTGCAAGATAAAATCATTCTCACACATTTATTTTATATCATATCAAATCAAACAGCCTTTTGTCAGTCAGAGTGCCACTGCTTACTAGTTAACACAATCATAACACAAAACAAACATGAGTAAAATATTTAAAAACACTGCATGTGTACAAGGACATGTAATAAATAATATAAAAATAAATAAATTACCCCTGAAAATGTTACACAGTAATTGACTGGCAGATATGTCTTGCACATATTAGTTGTATTGCACATGCCCGTTTTATAACACATTTTAATTCATTTATCCTGTGTGGGCGTTGAGAGTTGTGACAGCGAAGGGGGAGATGCTTCTGTAGCTCCTGCCAGAGGGCAGCAGGCTGAGCAGGTGGTGACCTGGAGGTGGTCACAGCGATTGTTTTTTTTGGTGTTGAGGCTCAGGTTGTTCTTCACCCACCACCCTGCTAGACGCTGCACCTCGGCCCTGTAGGCCGACTCATCACCTCCAGCTATGAGCCCTACTAGGATGGTTTCATCCGCAAAAGTGATTATGGTGTTGGTGAGGTGGGTGGGGGTACAGTCATGGGTATAGATGGCATACAGGAGAGGGCTCAGCACACAGCCTTGTGGAGAGCGTGAGGGTGGAGGAGTTGTGGGCACCAACCTTAACAATCTGTGGCCAGTTTGTTAGGAAGTCCCTGATCCAGGGGGAAAGTCCACGGATGGTATTGAAGGCTGAGCTGTGGTCAACGAACAGCATCCCAGGGTGCTCCAGGGCTCAGTGGTAAATGGTAAATGCACTTATATAGCTTATATAGATTTTCTAGTCGCTTTGCGACCACTCAAAGCGCTTTACACTACAGACTGCGCTAATTCACCCTTTCACACACACATTCATACTGGTGGCAGAGGCTACCCTAAACGGTGCCACCTGCCACCATTGGGAATTCATTCACACACTGATGAACACAGCACATCGGGAGCAATTTGGGGTTCAGTATCTTGCTCAAGGATACTTCGACATGTAGGCTGCGATGGTCAGGGATCGGATCGAACCACCAACCCTTCGGTTGGGCGCCAACCAACTCTCCCAACTGAGCCACAGCCGCCCCTAACCAGTGGAGGGCTGTCCACTGTGGACTGTGCTTCTGTTGGTTCTGTATGCAAAATAGTGTGGGTCTAAGGCCGGAGGGAGGTTAGAGTTAGTCCTTAATGTGGTGTGACACCAGTCTCCTGTAGTCATTGAGGTTTATATATATATATATATATATATATAGGGATAATATATATATATATATATATATATATATATATATATATATTATCCCTGTCCCCAAAAATTCAGCTGTCAAAAACCTCAATGACTACAGACATATATATATATATATATATATATATATATATATATACAATGGTGGAAGTATTCAGTACTAATATAACACTGTGAAATTACTTCACTACAAGTAAAAGTCCTGTATTCAAAACTTACTGGAAAAAGAAAAGTACAGAAGTATCAGCATCACAATGTACTTAAAGTATCAAAAGTAACAGTATTCGTTATACAGAATGGACCCACTCAGATTGTTTTATATATGTTCTAAATATATTACTAAATTGTTTGTATTAATTATTTAATGTAAGCAGCATTTTACTGTTGTCCTGGTTAATTTGAACTATTTAATATACTTTTCTGTTTAACTTATAAACATGCATATTATCTTTAAATGTATCATGTTTTTCATGTTAAATAACGAACTGAAAAGTAACTAAAGCTGTCAGCTAAATGTAATGGAGTAAAAAGTACAATATTTGCCTTAAAATGTAGTGGAGTAGAAGTATAAAGTTACATAAAATGGAAATACTCAAGTCAAGTACAAGTACCTCAAAATTGTAAGTACAGTACTTGAGTAAATGTACTACTGAGTTACATTCCACCACTGTTTATATATATATTGTTCTGGAAGCTTCTTATCCTCGTCTCTTATCATCTGTAAGTGTTTCTATTCCAGGTTTCTTCCATCTTTGGTCCTCTCTTTCTCCTCCCCCCCTCCCCCCCTCTCTCTCTGTGCATGGTGTGCTGCCTCGCTCGCCCCTCCTCTGGTGGTGATAAAAGCTCGCCGCGGCGTGGTTCCCCTGTGGTCCTCTCTGATCCTCTGTGGTCCTCTGTCCGCTCTCATGGCTCCAAAGAAGGTGGAAGCGAAGAAGCCAGAGGCAAAGAAGCCGGAGGCAAAGAAGGAGGAAGCCCCTCCGCCGCCCAAACCGGCCGAGCCGGAGCCCAAACCTCCGGAGGTGGACCTGAAGAGCATTGTGGTGGAGTTCAGCGCCGACCAGATCGAAGAGTTCAGAGACGCCTTCACGCTGTTCGACGAGACGCCGGCGGGCGAGATGAAGATCAGCTTCGCTCAGTGCGGGGACGTAATGCGAGCGCTGGGACACAACCCGACCAATGACGACGTGCTGAAGCTGCTAGGACGCCCGAAGGCCGAGGACATGAACGTCAAGCTGCTGGACTTCGAAAGCTTCCTGCCAATGCTGCAGCACGTGGCGCGCTCCAAGGAGCAGGGCACCTTCGAGGACTTCGTCGAGGGGCTCCGCGTTTTCGACAAGGAGGGCAACGGCACGGTGATGGGCGCTGAGCTGCGCCATGTCCTGTCCACGCTGGGAGAGAAGATGACGGAGCACGAGGTGGACCGGCTCATGGTGGGACAGGAGGACGCCAACGGACACATCAACTACACTGAGTTTGTCAAACACGTCCTGGCAGGGTAGAGATTCTGTCACATGATCCGTTCTGTTGGTGTTTAATAAAACATGTCGAACCTTCAGACGTCGTCTGTTTCTGTCCAGAGGACAAGGACGCGTCCCGACGAGGACACGTCCTGTAGAGGACGCGTCCCGACGAGGACACGTCCCGTAGAGGACACACCCTGTCTCAGCAGCTCAACCTCCAGATAAAAAGAGTCACATGATCACATGACTCTGAGTGTCTCCACATTTATATGTGTGTTTGTGTGTTTGTGTGTTTGTGTGTTTGTGAGAGAGAGAGAGAGAGAGAGAGAGAGAGTTCTGGTTTAATCAGAAACATGTGTCTGTGTTTATATTTACTATAAAGTTGTTTTAATTATTAATTATTAATGTAACTTCTAAACTGAATGTTAGTAAAGAACAACAGGTCAGACTGAATCAGAATCAGATCAATATTTAATATCTAATATTTAATATCTAATTTGTTTGAGGTAAAAGTACTCGTGATGCAGATTATTTTATATATTCTGAATATATTCATATATTCGAAAACAAAAGTTTTTTATTATGATATATATATTTTACATAAATTAAGTGTTGTGGTGGTAAAAAGGACATTGCAAAGAATGTTTTTTTTTTTCATTTTTTTTTCAACAATAACAAAAATAAACAAACAGTATCAGCATCTGTGCTCTTTCACGTACAACTATTACACACACACACACACACACACAGAAAATAAAGTCAAACTCATCGAAGGAAGGTCAATACAACAAATAAGTAAAAAGAAAAGAAAAATAAAAAGAAATAATTTGTTAACAAATAAAGAAATCAAAAGTTATAATAGCAAACTTAAATTCATACAAAAATAAGAAGCACTGGTATTAACTGAAAACTAACATCTCTCCACTATATATACCTAAATTTATCCAATCCAATCCAATCCCCTTTATTTGTATAGCACATTTAAACAACACAAACGTCTCCAAAGTGCTGTACATAAAATCAACAATAAATCAACAATTCCATATACCAATCAGCAATAAATAATAAGTGCATAAATCTAAAATGATGCCACAAATAAAACAATACAATCAAACAGATAAACATAGTAAAATTAAATAAAAGACGCAGTTAAAAGTAGTAAAATAAATAAAAATAAATAAAAGACACAGAGGACCACAATTCACGCGCTGGAGTATAAATTTGGATGAGGTCCTTGATGTACTGTGGGGCCAGTCCATTCAAAGCTTTAAAAACAAACAATAAAATCTTAAACTCAATCCGAAAATTAACAGGAAGCCAGTGCAAAGACGCAAGGATCGGGGTAATGTGTTCCCGCTTTTTGGCCCCTGTTAAAAGTCGTGCCGCGGCGTTCTGGACTAACTGCAAACGAGAGAGAGCTTTGTGGCTGATGCCTGAGTACAGAGCATTGCAGTAGTCCAGTCGACTTGAAATAAAAGCGTGCACGATCTGTTCAAAGAGGTTAAAATAAAAAAAAGATAAAAACGGTTTCACTTTTGATAAAAGACGAAGATGATAAAAACAAAATTTTAAAACGTTATTAATTTGTTTATCAAATTTAAAATCGCTGTCTATGGTGATGCCAAGGCTGGTGACTTTAAGACGTGCATACTCTGTGAGGGGTCCCAGGTCGATGAGGGCACTGCCAAACATCATAACCTCCGTTTTTCCCCGTTGAGTTTTAAGAAATTCTGGGCTAACCAAGCCTTGACATCACATAGACAGTCGAATAGGGGTGTCAGGGGGCAGTGGCTCTCCTTAGACAATGGCATATAAATCTGGCAGTCGTCAGCGTAGAGATGATAAGAAATGCCATGTCTATGAAAAATCTCTCCAAGGGGGAGGAGATATACTGCGAATAGGATAGGTCCCAGGATAGATCCCTGGGGGACCCCACAATGAAGTGGGGTGGAGGACGAAGTGGAGTCCCCCAGCCTGACAGAGAAAGACCTCTCTGACAGGTAGGACCTGAACCACTCCAAGGCGGTCCCCCTGACACCCACACAGTCCCTAAGGCGGTCTAAAAGAATTTTGTGGTCGACTGTGTCAATTTAGAAACGTTGCTTCATATAGATCCAGTCTACCCAGCTGTTTACATGGGTCAGGGTTGATCTCTCTACAGCCTACGTCTTCATGCCCTGACAAGTATTTGTCTACCAATCGTAATACTAGTTTGGACAAAGCTTTTAATATGTTTTCCTGTCCTGTCAAAACTGAATGATCACTCAAAACAAATAATCTAGGACTAAATAGAATTTGCATGTCTGTAATCTCACATAGATTATCAGAAATAATGGTCCAGAATTGTTGGACTTTGTCACTGTTACAATCCCCTACCAAAGGCTCCCAATAAAGGGGATTTAACATAATTGCCAGAGTCAGGAGTGGTGCAAAACACTGAAAAATATGTCATTGTCATTTTCATCACTCCCACATGAGGCTGATCATTGCTGAGTGTAGTTTTGATCTGAGTGACATAATTTACATTTTACTTTAATCATATAACTTTATAAAACATTGGCCGGTGTTCGTTGAATTTATCACCAGCATCGTCTACTATGACGGTGTATTAGGGCCTTGTATAAAATAAATAAATAAATATGGACCCATGGGAGTGGGGCCCAGCCACCATGGCCTAAAAACACATAACATGAGGTGATGGTACGACATCACCACATTTCATTTGTTTCTACCCACGGGATGTCTCCTCTTCTCCATGACTCACTCTGTTTTGGGTGTTTTATCAGAGTGATTGTTTATGAGTGATCCCACTGCGCGCTCCCCTCCAGCCTCTCGTCACACGGAGCGGTTTCTTTTCCGACTCATCTAAGCTTTTTTCACAGCAGCAGCAGGTTTATTGTTCCCAGCCTTTATTCCTCGCCATGGATGAAGTGTGTGTGTGTGTGTGTGTGTGTGTTTGCACTTGTCCGTATTTTTTTTTCATAGCCCTATACAGAAGAAAATAATAATAAATAATATAATATAAAGGCATTCCCGTGCCCCTGAGCAGGACACAGTTCAATATATAAATACACAATGCAGGTTGTTATTCATGTGCAGCTGTTTGTTAAACGTATTATTATTATTGCATGTCTACAGCTGTTAAAGCCGACTGAGAGCTGATTATTATTAGTATTATTATTATTATTATTATTATTATTATTATTAGTGCATGTCTACAGCTGTTAAAGCCAACTGAAAGCTGATTATTATTATTAGTAGTAGTAGTAGTAGTAGTGCATGTCTACAGCTTTTAAAGCCGACTGAAAGCTGATTATGATTATTATTATTATTATTATTAGTGCATCTCTACAGCTGTCAAAGTGACTGACAGCTGATCCAGCTGTGATCTGCCGCCGTCATTAGAAACGGACGTCGCTTCACATGATGCTTCAAAGGGAAGGAGGTCTAATGTCTCCTAAATCGTTTCCACTTCCTTGATTAATTTCCTTGCGTCCTTGTGGCATATTCTTGCATCCCTTGAAACAACATTTTTACTAATTCTGTTCCAGTCGTCATCACTGCATGTCAAGTTCAGAGCTGAGATGGGCCCACTACCAAGAGTCTGAATCAACATGAAATAATAAACAGCTGCTTTGTGTCATTTTCCATAACTCCATGTGTTGGAGTTGCAGCTACTTAAAAAAGTGGGATGTAGGGATACTGCACCGCCGCACCAGCTCCCCAACAGATCTCAAAGAACCTTCACAATACAGGGAGGGAGGGACCAATTGGCCAGGTGCCTTAAATTGACCCTATAAAACTGAATGTATCACATTTGATACATGAGTTTTTGAGACCTCTACATCATCAATGTGATATTTTTTTTCCTGATAAAACCTGATGTATACAATCAGATACATGCAGTAGCTGGGTAATCCACCAGGGGTCAGTAATTACCGGTAATGCATCAATCAATCAGTGACCCACATGTCATTTTTCAAGAATATTTTGTCAATTTTGAAAAAGTTAAGATAAAAAAAACTTTAAAACTGTCACTGATACCTCAATATGAGTATTTAATGGACTAATG
Organism: Centropristis striata; assembly: GCF_030273125.1. Classification (NCBI taxonomy): domain Eukaryota; kingdom Metazoa; phylum Chordata; class Actinopteri; order Perciformes; family Serranidae; genus Centropristis; species Centropristis striata. Next base: position 35,804,263 of record NC_081523.1, on the reverse strand, counting down.
TAATGTAAAATGTATTCATATTTCATAACTTAATTTATAGTAAAACCGTGTTGAAAATGTGTGTATAAATTTGATACAGCAGGTATTAACGATAACTTATTTGAAAATTGTCATTTTTTGGCATTTCATACAATATACATTAAATAAATCAACAAGTATTTTTTCTCATTTAGGTAAACTAAGTAAAAGGTTTAACTGACATAATTAGGTATAATTAGAGTTAAATTAAGATATCTCTCGTGTATTTTTAGATGGCAAAAAAAGAGCATTGTAGATGTATTGAAGATAAACAAACTGAGCAACAAATATACAGATGTAGCAAGAATGATCTGCTGGTTCCACTGGTGGATCTGTCATTGCTGCAAGAAAACTTCATATCAGCAGATGTTTGATTATGCGTTATATGGAAAAAAGATATTTTATGTGTTTGAGGAAAATGTTAAAAGGAAAGTGAAAGTTTTGATTGGCTAAAAATATAAGTTAGTTCAAGAAAAACAAACTGTGGTTCATCAGGTCTTTTTGTGCAATGTGTTGCTACATTGCACAAAAAGACCTGATGTATGAAATATGATACAAATTAGAATTCATATATGCAAATTTATATTTAATTGGTTTTTAATTTGTCAGCAGGTTCAATGAACACAAAAAAAAGAATTTTCTGGCAATTATTTCACAGTTCAGTCTTTATTGGGTTAAAATCATCAAAAAACAACATCTTTGGCAGCCCTAACCCTCCTCTATCAGCTGGTCTTTGTAACTTGCTGTGGTTCAAGCAGGGCGTTTAAGGTTCCAAATAAATGTCTTGGATATCCGGTCGAACCTTTTAAATCACAGTAGGTGGAATTTCTAAGGGGAGGTACTGGATAAGGTGATTAAGTTTGGGAACACAGACCATTTTCAACACATTAACTTTACCTGCCATGGACAGATTAAAAGTCGCCCATCTTTCAACATCACAAGATTTTTTTTGTAATAATGGGTCAAAATAGACTTTGACCAATTCTTTCAGCTGTCTAGGAAATCAGATAGCCAAACAGTCATGAACTCATTCACCCTGTAGCCAGAAAATTTAGAAAATAAGTCTATAATTCAAAGAAGACAAGGCACAGATCTGCTGGGGTCGGAAACAGTAATAGAATGTCATCAGCATAGAGCATCAATTTATGTACCATCCCACCCAGAAAATCAGTTGCCCCCCGTATGGCTGCTGCAAGAGGCTCAATGGCTAAACAGAAGAGCAAAGAGGATAGGCGTGAACCCTGCCTGGTTCCTCCCCCCAACATCAAATAATCTGATAGAAGCCCATTGGTCTGTACTGCTGATTCTGGGTGCTTCTATAACACATAAATTCATTTTATAAAGGTAGTACCAAATCCAAACTCTTCTCAAATTTAGATTAATATCACCATTCAACCATGTCAAATGCCTTTTCGGCGTCAAAAAAAGATTGCAGCAACCTGGAACTGGGCATCAGCCACCGACCACATGACACCAATAAGGCGTCTAATGTTTTTTAAAGACCTACGACTACCAATGAATGTATCAGTGATGTAATTACACTGTCTAATCACTTTGCCAAAATCTTAAAATTATCTGAACATCTATTTGCATCAATGAAACAGGACGATAATTCTTGCATTAAATCAAACCTTCACCTTTCTGGGAACTAGACTAATAAGGGCCTGTCTCAGTACACCCCTACCCAGTGCTTCCTTATACACCTCTAGTAAAGGTGAAGCTACCTCTGTCGTAAAGCTCTTAAAGAATTCCCCAGTAATGCCGTCAGACCCAAGTTCTTTACTTGAAGGTATAAAGCCTTAATTACCCCTTTAATCTCCTCAATAGTAATATCTAAGTCTAGAAAATCCCTCTGTTCCTCTGTCAATTTTGGAAGAGATGATGATGGGTGATGACAGTTGACCTTGAAAAGCAGCTGAAAATTCCACCACACATCACCCAGTCCAGATTGAGACCTGACATCATCTTGGTCTCAGAGGCCACAAAGCAACTCTTATTGCTGGAGCTGACGGTTCCCTGGGAGGAGAGGGCGGAGGAGGCCCGAGAAAGAAAGAGGGAGAAGTACCAGGAGCTGGTGGAGGATTGTCGGAGGAACGGGTGGAAGACCAGGTGCCAGTGGAGGTGGGCTGTCGGGGGTTTACCAGCCACTCCCTGAGCAAAGCCTACGGCCCACTAGGCATAATGGGTGTCAACTGTAGAAGGGCCATAGGCAACAATGTGGAGGCAGCAGAAAAGCCTCCACATGGCTCTGGTTGAAAAAGGGAGAGCAGTGGTTGTAGTGGGTGTAGCATGCCACTGATGAGGGTGGATGAGGGTGTCTGTTGCAAGACCCGAAACTCCCAGTGAGTCTAGGATCCAACACTGATGATGTGTCCAAGTCTGTGCATCAGTAGATGTATTGTTAACTGAAAAATGAATGTCTTCTTGATTAAAGGTAGATGTACTATACAATTCTTTAAAGGCCTGATTAATATCACAGTTGCAGTTAGCAGGTCCCCAGGAATAGTGGAGGCCATCTCCCTCTGCTTTATAGAACAAATCCTGACTCAAAATATGTTTGTCTAGCCCCGAATAAATTAAATTCAACCTCATGGGATAGTATGTCATTATACTGACATTTTAACTTGATCAGTTTTCTCATTTGTTGCTTCAACTCTGTTTCAGCCTGTTTAATTACATTTTCCAATTCTAGCAACTCCTGTGTTTTAATTGTCTGTGTTAGATAATACATTCCTGATCACACTCTTTAGGGCCCACGCCACACTGCCCATGATACAGTTAATAATTCTTTAGTTCTGTCCCTAACCACTCTACATTTTCTGGGTCCTGGAGAAGGGATGAGTTTAAACACCATCTATAAGACTTTCTTCTCTCACTCTGGGGTAACAAGTTCAAGCCAGCCCAAGCATGGTCGCAAATAAGAATATTTCCTATTTAACAATCTATAACAGAGCAGGTGAGTGTTTTGGATTTTAGGAAAAAATCTATTCGGCTATAGGTCTTGTGTCTGTTCGAAATAATCTGCTACTCTGTCTCTGTTTTCTGTCTCTGTTGTCTGTCTCTGTGTATGGGGTCACTATCAAATGCATGCGTAATTCACTAACTGTGTGTCTGCCCTCGCTCTATGCAATTATGGATTAATCATGCAATATGCTTTTGATACGATTATGATTGTGTGTTAATATTGGTTTAGAAACTGTGATTACTCTAAATACATTTATTCCAACTGCTTAAACTTAGTAAGATTCTATTATCACAAAAAGATATATTGTATGCTTTGTATTTTATGTGCACATTGCAACATCTGTGTCTCCACTAATATCTCTGCAAGTCATAACAAGGCAGGAGGTTGTGTTGAATGTTTTGGTAACAGATATGGTGTCCTGGGCAGAGGAGATAACGGTCTTCTCTGCTTGGTGGCATGACATGTCCCTATATTGATTAAACTGACGAATCAACGGTTAGAGAGGGAAGGGTACCTCCTGGAGAGATTCTACCGACATTCTCAGTAAACTTTGTTAGGCTATAAAACTGGGTTTCTGGGACAGAAAGGGGTCCAACCTCCATGAACTGAAAAGCCTAATGTGATGTCAGGGATGTCCAGGACAGACACTTTATAAATCTGCTTGGCTCTGAAAACTCACTCAAAGATTCCTGAGATGTTTACTTGAATGCAGAAACAGCTGAAACATTTGAAAATAAAGTGAATCTCTGAATGAACATTAACCAGATCAGATCCTGTAAAGTATAAATGTGTTATTTAAATATTCATATCTTAACCAAAAGTCCAACGTTTATTGTAGAATGCTTCTATCTTCATCAGCACAAACATTTTAATAATCTTGTAATACAGAAAACTTATTCTGTCAAACGTTTACAATATGAATAGAGTCGAGCAGTCAGCAGCTAAATGCTAACATGCTAACATTTAGCATCACGTCATTAATTCACATGTTGGATATAAATGTGTTGATTATTAACAATGACCTAAACCAGACAGGTACAGAGAGATTTTAGTGGTTTTAGGGAATAAACATGTTGTTTCAATACAAAACTTCAAAAACTGAAGTTACGTTAGCTTAGCCTGTTAGCATGCTAACATTAGCTTATTGGAAAAAACATTGTGACTAAAGCATATTCAACCAAAACATCAATGTTTGGAACAAAATTATTTAAAAACATGAAACTAAATAAAAACATACTAAGCTTCCTCTTTAACGTGAGAAAAATAAAAGTGACAATAAATAAGTTCGTACGACTCGATGTAGTGACGTTAGAAACATTTTGGTTTGATAAGCTCTGCCTCCTGACTCACTGTTTCATGGGAATGAACAGGAAGAAGCTTCTCATGTTGGAATAAAAAGTTAAAATCTGTAAAACAAATTAATTATATGAACTGATTATTAAAAAAAAATACTAAAGTTCAATGTGTCTATTTAAAAATATAAAAAGATTAAAAACAACATTTCTCATAATGCATCTGCAGCGTTTCTTTCATTGGTTGTCTGAACCGATGAGCCAATCAGACTGACTCCACCTCCTCCTCCTCGCTCACGATTAGCCAACAGCGATGCTGCCCGCTCCGCACTGATTGGACATCTGTGAGCTGTGATTGGCCAGCTGGGCGTAGAGGCGGGACTTGAGGAATCTTTGGTAACTGTCGGTCTCCATCAGGCCAAAGACCTGGTCCTGGGCCCGCTGGAAGGACTCGGGGTGGACGCCCAGACGCAGGCCCTGATTGGTTGACTCTCTGACGGACGAGTCCACATTGACCTGGAGATAGAGAGAGCAGCTGGATCACATGACAGGTCACAGGACCAATCAGAGGACAGACAGACAGACAGACAGACAGACAGTCAGGCAGGCAGGCAGGCAGTCAAGCAGGCAGGCAGGCAGGTACCTGTCTCGCTGCGTTAGTAGAAATAAACTCGTCATAGATTTTCGCAGCTCTGGCAGAGAGTTTGCTGAGGGGGCGTGTCCTCTTAAATCTCTCCACAGCCAACCAGAAGTCCAGGTTCTCCTCGCTGAACTCTGACCGCAGGAAGTGACGGAACACCGCCAGACCATCTGACCAACGAGGAGAGAGCAAGGACACAGTGAACCAATAGAAACAGCCTGTCATCATGCAAGCTCCGCCCACAGAGACAAACAGGAAGTGATGTATCTTACACTGATTGGTCAGCAGAGCCTCCAGACTGTCTGCCCACCGGAGAACCTGCTGCACAGATGGCCTGAAACACAAAACAAACGTACCTCAGACACACCCGACCCACCAGGACTCACCAGGACCCAGCAGAACCAACCAGGACTCAGCAGGACCCACCAGGACCCAGCAGAACCAACCAGGACCCACCAGGAACCAGCAGGACCAAGCTGAACCAACCAGGACCCACCATGACCCGCCAGGACCAACCAGGACCCAGCAGACCCAATCAGGACCCAGTAGGACCAACCAGGACCCAGCAGAGCCAATCAGGACCCAGCAGGATCCAGCAGGACCAACCAGGACCCAGCAGAGCCAATCAGGACCTAGCAGATCCCAGCAGGACCAATCAGGACCCAGCTAGACCCAGCAGGACCAATCAGGAACCAGCAAGACCTAGCAGGACCAACCAGGACCCAGCAGAACCAATCGGGACCCAGAAGGACCAACCAGGACCCAGAAGAGTCAAACAGGACCCAGCAGAACCCAACAGGAACAAGTAGGACCGAGCAGGACCCAACCAGAACCAACCAGGACCCAGTAGAACCAACCAGGACCCACCAGGACCCAGCAGGTCCCAGCAGGGCTCACCAGGACCCACCAGAATCCAGCAGAAGAACCAACCTGTTGTTTCTCAGAGCTTTCTCCAAACTGTTACCATGGATAAAGGGGCTGTTCTTCCTTCGCCGTAGAAACGGCAGACGAGTCCGAACGTCAGCGGCCCTGAGAGAAACAGATCCACCAATCAGAGTACACGTTCAGACTGTGTGTGTGTGTGTGTCTGTGTGTCTGTGTGTGTGTGTGTGTGTGTATACGTACAGACTCTTGGTCTTCTTTTTCAGTTGAAGGTTTCTGAACTCAGAATCCTGAACAAACAAAACAAGAACAGACTCAATTTTCCTGGTCTCTACTGGACTCGGTCCTGGTCCGTCCCGCTCTCATCTGGTCTGTCCTGGTCTCTACTGGTCTGCCCTGGTCTGACCTGGTCTCTGCTGGACTCTGTACTGGTCCGTCCTGGTCTCTGTTGGTCTGTCCTGGTCTCTGCTGGTCTGTCCTGGTCTCTGCTAGTCTGTCCTGGTATATCCTCGTCTGTCCTGGTCTCTGTGCTGATCTCTGCTGGTCTTTCCTGGTCTCTGTGCTGGTCTCTGCTGGCCTTTCCTGGTCTGTCCTGGCCTCTGCTGGTCTGTCCTGGTCTCTGTGCTGGTCTCTGCTGGTCTGTCCTGTTCTATGTCCTGGTCTCTACTGGTTTGTCCTAGTCTTTGCTGATCTGTCCTGGTCTGTCCCGGTCTCTGCTGGTCTGTCCTGGTCTCTACTCGTCTGTCCTGGTCTGTACCTTGGTGCCGTTGAGCAGCAGCAGCATGTGGTGCAGGGATCCCCCCTCCCTGGTCAGCTGGTTCCTCAGGGTGTGAGTGGAGGGGCGACGAGGGGCGGGGCCTGTGAGGCGAGGGACCGGGTCTGTGAGGCAGGGGGCGGGGCCTGTGAGGCGGTAGATGGTGCTGTCTGACAGGAAGCGGGGCGAGCGAGGCTCTTGCAGCAGAGAACCCTCAGAGAGAGAGCGGCGCAGAGCTGAAACAGAGTCAAACAGCTGATTCTCCTGAAGAGAAGATAAACTTTAAACTACAAAATTTCTAAAGAAATTTTAAATGTACAAGTATTAGATTACCATTTGAATTGTTCTCAAAATGGAAAAGAGGAGGAAGTCATGTAAGAAAATAAAGCAGGTGTTGGTGTATGTGTTTGTCCCTGTCTGTCTGTCTGAAAGTAGTGTGAAACTCGTCAGTTAGTGTATAAAACATGTCAGTTAGTCTATAAAACTCGCAGGCTTTGGAAGCTAAGCAACCAGGGCCAGGTGGCAGCCAACAATCAGAGCAGAGCAATCAACTGAACTCAACTGCTCCTGTGAAGCCAATGACGGAGAGAGATAAACAGGTGAGAGTTTTCCTCGAACAGAAAGCATTTTTGTCCAAACCATGGCTACTATCAATCAACAAACTTCACTTTGAGCATCCTCAGTTCTTCCTGAACGTCTACATATGTGTTTTGTGAAGAAAAATGAAGAAATTGTTTTTTAGAGCGATCAGAAGAAACTGGTACCTCTGCTTTCCTCCAGAAATGTTCCCTCCTTTTTACCATGGCAGTCTATGAGGTTGTAGCCCAAACTGTAACTCTGACAGCTTTAGCAGACCAATGTGAGGGAGAAGACACATTTTCCTACGCTTCTATATATAAATTATTTCTGTAGAGTGGCATCTGCGGCCTCAAGCACAGTTTCCAAATTTATTTATTTTTAAAATTTTTCTCTCCCTCTCCACTCTAGCAATCATGTCATCCACTCTAGCCTCTCCATAAGGTAACATTCAGAGGATTTTTTGGTGTGTTTTTGGCTAATACTTTGAAACCCGTTTGCCAAAACCTTTAGAAAAGTCATATCACACTTGTCATGGCTGAGCCGGTCAATTTGATACCTTTTTAGTGTATGTGCGACCAAAACTCTGGGTGGAGTAGTCAACCGAAAAAATACACAGAAGAAACAGAAGAATAAAATCTAGGATTAAGCCTGGTGGAGAGTAGATAGTGGCTTTTTCAAGCACACTCAAGCAAAGTGTTCAGACTGACCTGCAGGTCTGAAAGTGAGCTCCTCAGCACCTCCTCCCTCCTCCTCCTCCTCACTCTCCTCCTCCTCGTCCTTGGTGTGGAAGTGGAGCGGGCTGAGCAGGAGGCTCCGCCCCCAGACTCTTCCCACGCTCTCCGATGTTTCAGAGGCACTCTCCCCCTCCCCCTGCTGCCGCTCCTCCACCTCCTCCAGCTCCTCGCGCCTCCTCTTCCTCCTCTCCTCTTCCTCCTCCGCTCCCCTCTCCTTCCACACCGGACTCCTGTGGGTGGAGGAGGGGGGAGGCGGGGGGAGGAGCTGAGGGGGGGCGGGGAAGGTCCTGGGAGGAGCTGAGGAGGAGCAGGAGGTGTACGGGGAGAGAGGGGAGAAGGGGGGAGGAGTGGAGGAGGAGAGGGGAGAGCTGGGGGAGTAGGGAGAGGGGGAAGCAGGTCTGAGGGGGGAGTAGGTGGAGGAGGAGTGATGGAGGGGAGGCTCAGAGGAGGAGTAAGGAGAGGAGGGACGATAGAGGAAGTCAGACTGACCAAGAGAGAGGAGGCCGAAGTCTGAGGGAAGGTCTGAGAGCTGAGGGGAGGAGGGGGAGGAGGAGGATGAGAGGAGGAAGAGGAGGAGGAGCAGGAGGAGGAGAGGAGGAGAAGAAGAGGAGGGGGAGGAGGAGAGGAGGAGGTAAACAGTTATGTAATGTCAGAGTTAGTGTGTGTGTGTGTGTGTGTGTGTGTGTGTGTGTGTGTACCTGGTGTTGGCGTCCCGTCTCTGTGGCGACCAGCTGTATCTGTATGTTGTCATGGAGACAGATGGAGACTCTGAGCTGCTGCTCCAGGCTGAACGCCTCCAGGCTGAACACACACCGCCAGCAGCCCGCCGCACTCTGCAGGAAGTAGATCTGCAGCGGCGCTGACGCCACTGAGACACAGACAACACGTTATACACTATAAACATCAACAACAACAACATGTTATACATGGTAAACAACACATTAAGAACGGTACGTCCTACCCTCTCCATGTTATCCATTATAAACTGACAGTTAGTGAACTGAATAAATGTTTAACTTTAAATCCTGCTTCATGTTAAAGTTCATCACCTCTCTACAGTCACTTTCTCATTGGGTTCTATGGGACATTTTATCACAGTTCTTTACACAGCTCAGATCGTTCCATGTGTTCATGTGTCTTCTGAACAAAAGATACACCAATAACATTTCTTTACAATAATACAAATAATAATAATAATAATAATAATAATAATAATAATAATAATATTTATTAATAATCATCATAATAATAACAACAACAGTGTACCTTCTCTGAGCTGCAGTGTGTTCAGGTACAGGGGACTCTGTAGGACGTTGCAGCGTCCGGCTTCGTCCTCTCTGGTGAACAGCAGCAGGTCACTGTAGATCAACACTGTCACCTGACACACACACACACACGCAGGAGATTATATTACGCTGTAGCTGGTTTGTGGGAAATCACGTTATTGATTATTGATCAGAATGTTGATTCACTCTGTGGTGTCAGCTCTTCTTCTGTGGTGTTCAGACATGTAATAATAAAAAGGTGTGTATTTCAGAAGGTTAAATATAATATAATATAGTATATTATATAACAGTTGTTATCAAACTGTCCATCTGTGCACCTGTCTGTCTGTCTCTGGACCTGTCTGTCTGTCTGTGCACCTGTCTGTCTCTCAGTGGATTCTGGGTGTTGTAGTCTCAGACGGCTTCAGTTTTCAGCTCTGACGTCTCGTCTTCACTTTTAATGGAAACATGAAATTGAAACGCAGCAGATTCCCAGAAACAGCTGAGTGTGTGTGTTTGTGTGTGTGTGTGTGTGTGTGTGTGTGTGTGTGTGTGTGTGTGTGTGTGTATGTAACTGATCCTGGTCCAGGTCTCAGAGGTCGTCCTGTTCAGGATCAATAATCTGAACAGAGAAGTGTTGCTGTTGTGTTTTTTTTTAATCAAATATCTCAGTTACTGCAGGCTGTTAATCATTTTACTGTTTATCAAAATAACAATACAGTATATTTACAGTAAAGAAAAGTATATTTACAGTCTATTTACCAGAGGGGAACCTTCAGGGCCCCCCCTTTTAACTATCTCATTTAATTTAATACAATACATTTAATATATTTTCTCTCATCTATGTTCTAAAGTTAAGTTTACTGTCAAGTTCACATCAGCAATGAAAGGGTTACTGTCCTGAAACATGTTATCCAATCAGAATCGTCCGTCTCTATGGAAGCCCGGTTAGCTAGCTCATTAATTGGTTAGGACTTCACGAATCTCGGGGAAGACCAAGCTATGTGTTTTAGTTTGGAGAGTGATGGGAAAATTGACCAATCACGATTTGATTTTAAGTGAGCGGGACAAAAACAAAAGATCGTAGGCCTTTGTGAAGTCCGAACAGCGGGCAGAGTGGTGAGAGCGGTTGAGAGACAGTTAAATGGCGGAAGACGAGAGTGACGCTGTGGCTAGCTTGATAGCATCACCTTTCTCAAGGCGGCCTTTCACAGAAAAACTTCAAATAATAAAAAACGGAAGACCAACTCCAGAACTGGAATTAAAAGAAAAAGTTAAGAAAGTGGAAAGGCGGGAGTCACTTGAGGGAGACCTGGGAAATGGCAGCGTCGTAGATAAGCTCCCGTCCTCCGCCAAAAACTAATAACAATTAACTTATATACACTCTCCATGAAAGTTTAATTAAGGTCGTAAATAGTCGATCGTCCTACACAGTCAAAGTTACACAAAGTTACGCAGGTCCGAATCGCACAATGAACCAGGGAAAACGAAGTGTACAAACGCGTTTGACTTCAGCTGCTACACAAGCTAAACCTGTCAGCCCCACCTGCAGCGAAGCTAGCCAAAGGAACAACATGGGGGATATCCTCGCAGAAATTTCAAAGATGAGCTCGACTTTGAATGAAGTGACGAGCGATGTGTCGATGATGAAATCGGACACAACAGAACTCAAGAACGCAGTAAGTGCTTTGCAAACACGGCTCGAAGAAGCGGAAAATCGCATTGCTGATGTGGAAGATAGCAACGCTAGCATGATTAATGATAACAAAATGCTAAGACAGAGAGTGGAGCAACTTTGGAGTCGGGTTGATGACCAAGAAAACCGAGGGAGACGTAAAAACATTAAACTGATTGGACTGAAAGAAGGAAAAGAAACGGGGAATGCAATGAATGACTACATAAGGAAAATACTGAACGAAGGATTGGGGCTACAGGGGGACGAATATGAGATCGAGAGGAGCCACAGAAGTGGGGGACCCAGGCCAGGTGACAACCAACCACCGCGGGTGATACTGGTGAAATTTCTACGCTACATGGCTCGGCAGAAAGTTTTGACAGTAGCGAAAAAAGAGAGAGGGATACGGTGGGAGGACTGCACTCTCTCAATCTACGAAGATATGACAAAAGAGCGCTCCGACATACGACGCCGGTTTTCCCCGATCATGAAAGCTCTGTGGGATCATCAGGTGAAACACACGCTGGCACACCGGCAACTCTGAGGTTCACCTGAGGCCGCCATTGTAAATAAGAATTGGTTCTTAATGACCTGCCTGGTTAAATAAAGGTGAATGAATGAATTCACCTGGAAAGGGGAGAGACTGATTTTTACTGACCCAAAGAAAGCTGAGGTCTGAGGTTCGGGAAAACATTCATAGCAAGGAGAATGACTGACTGAATGACATGAATATAAGGGAGAGTGGAACTTTATTTTGAAGGCACGGCGAAGACGGAGAATCTGGGGCGCTGCTGTGACCGGACGGTTGGTGAGAAGAGGAGAAGGTACCGTCTATAGGACCTACACGGACTGGAATCATATTGAGCCCTAGGCTTACTACACTGTTAACTGCTACAACTATTAGTTTTAAAACATTAAAAAAATGCAAAAACAGGAGCGGGTCGGACTACTGAAGGCCCAGCTGTAGTGCTCAGGGTTAGCCACTGCTATTTACAGTAAACTACATTACATTACAGAACATTTACCTTGGCAGGCAGTAGGTCGGCCTGGTGGAGAACCATTTCCTCTGACATCAGCAGGGTTCTGTCTGGGCTGCACAGATCCAGAGGCTGAAAAGTACAACAACAACAACATAACATGTAAACAACAACAACAACAAAAGAACATCGACCTAGCACTAAGTGACAACATGATGTGTTCAAGTTCTGATATTTATTTTGGTTCTAATAATCAGATTCAAACTGAACACACGGGGTTTTAAGTTCTATGTTATAAATTCTAAGTTATATGGTGTCAGTTGTTTTAAGTTCTATGTTCTAAATTTTAAGATCTATGTTCTAAGATCTATGTTCTATATTCTAACTACAATTTTCTAAGTTTTAAGTTCTATGTTCTAAGTTCTAGGTTGTCAGTTAGAAGTTAGAAGTTCTACGTTCTTATTTCTAAGTACTATGTTGTCAGTTCTAATTTCTATGTTTTGAATTCTAAGTTCTATGTTGTCAGTTCTATGTTCTTTGTTTATTGTTCTTTCTTCTACATTCTAAATTCTATGGTCTATGCTGTCAGCTCTATGTTGTCAGTTTATAAGTGCAGGAGTAGTGCAGTAAGTTCTAAATTATATGTTCTAAGTTATATGTTTTATGTTGCCAGTTTTATGTTCTATGATGTCAGTTGTAAGTTTTATGTTCTATGTTCTATGCTCTTAGTTCTAAGTTCTATGTTGTCAGTTCTATGTTCTAAGTTATTTGGTCCATGTTATAGGTTCTTTGTTATAAGTTCTATGTTTAAAGTTCAATGTTCTCAGTTCTATGTTCTCAGTTCTAAGTTCGATGTTCTAAGTTCGATGTTTTACGTTCTATGTTCTATGTTCTACGTCAGCGGTCAAACTTTTTTAGCCGCGCACCCCCTTTTATGTCCAAATTGGGTTGACACACCCCCAATCCCCCACACCTTCAAAAAAAAAAAAAAAAAAGCAATAAGCTTTTTTATAACCATATTAAAAGCGGCATGTTTAATCCTGCTCAAATGACCAGAACACACATATAATAAAATAATCACGATCACAACAATGAGCTCTTGCATTTGAATTAATCTGAAACACATTTTCAATATAATGCAACAAAGTTATGCGCAAGCTTCCACTTTTAAGAGCAAAGAGGATGATGACAGGCTCAGGATCAGAGGCAGAAAGCAGATAAGTTGGGGAAAATGTTGTGAGCCGCATTGAACAAAAATTGCGGCAAGTTTAAATGACCATGAAGCTAAAACAACTATACATCAACAACTATATAATCAAAAAATCGTAGCTACTTATATATCAAAACGTGCAGTTTGATCGGGATCAGTGTGCTATTACTTTTCTCTATGGAATACGAATTTTTTGCGACGTAAGTTTTTTTGCTCTTACAAAGCTATTTCTTGATTTTTCTTCGTAGCTATTCAGGAAGAACTCAGGACACTCAAAGTGAAGTCAGATCAATGAAAAGTATTATGGTTTTGCCAAAAATGCTTTTTGTTCAAGGCCAGAAATTCCAGTCTGTCCACCTCTGGCTGCTGTCACTGGTCCGGAACATTCTACAGTGTCAGTTAATTCCGTTGATTGTTCTGCTCTGATTGGTCGACCACAAAATCTTTGATCCTTTGATGTGATTACAGTTACACGCACGCACACATGCACGCATAAGCGCGCACACTCCTCCAGATACACATGCTTCACGCATGCTTCACACACACACACGTAACTTTGTGATTTTAGTTACACACACACACATGCGTGCGTAAGCGCGCACACTCCTCCAGATACACATGCTTCACACACACCCACACGTAACTTTATGTGATTTTAGTTACACACACACGCAAATGCGCGCGAAAGTGCGCACACTCTCTCACACACACACACACACACACACACACACACACACACACACACACACACACACACACACACACACACACACACTTTGAGGTTAAAGGGCATAGTTTGCTGTATAAATAAATACTTGAAAATGGATGCTTGTTGTAGGTGTGCTCCTTGTATATAATATAGTATCATAACATTACTAGTATTAATTGTTTGAAATCTCTGTGATTGTGTAATTATCAGACCGCCATTACATTTTTCATCTCGCGCACCCCCTAGGGGCAGCCCGTGCACCCTTGGGGGTGTGTGCACCACACTTTGGGAATCTCTGTTCTAAGTTATATGGTCTAAGTTCTATATTCTAAGTTATAAGTTCTTTGTTGTCAGTTCTATGTTCAATGTTCTGAGTTCTTTGTTCTATGTTCTAAGTCATATGTTCTAAGTTCTATGTTTTAAGTTCTTTGTTCTAAGTTCTAAGGTGTATGTTGTCAGCCCTATGTTGTCAGTTCTAAGTTCTTTGTTCTAAGTTCTAAGGTGTATGTTGTCAGCCCTATGTTGTCAGTTCTAAGTTCTTTGTTCTATGTTCTAAGTTCTATTGTGTAAGTTCTATGTTCTAAGTTCTTTATTCTAAGTTCTAAGTTCTATGTTTCAAGTTCTATGTTTCAAGTTCTATGTTTCAAGTTCTATGTTCTAAGTTCTAAGTACTATGTTCGATGTTTTTTTTATATTTTATGTTCTATGTTTTAAAGTTCTATGTTCTAAGTTCTAAGTTTTTATCTTCTATGTTCTATGTTTTAAGTTTTAAGTTCTGACCTGGACGAAGATGGGGAAGATGAGGGTTTTGGGCGCCAGGGTGACGTATGTTCCGTAGGTGGAGCAGGGCAGATGTGATTGGACGATGGTGCAGTTCTGGTAGTTTCCGTAGTTAGTGGGCGGACCCTGCGAGGTGGCGGGCTGCGGCGGCAGTGTGGAGGTGCAGCCGGGGAATGGGCGCCGCGTGGAACCGGGCCGCGGCTCCTGGAGGAGGTGGTGCCCCCTGCTGGGGTGAGTCTGGTACAGACGACCTGCAAGAAGAGTTCACCATCAATAAACAGATCAATAAACAGATCAATACTCTGATCAGTCAACCAGTCAGCTGATCCTCTCACCTATAGTCCCGCCCATCGGCCCGCCCCGGTCTTGGTACACCTGGAACAGATGGAGTGCATTAACACATGGCGAGTACAAAGAAGGACTCACCTGTCCTCGTGGACCCACCTGTCCTCCTGGACTCACCTGTCCTCATGGACCCACCTGTCCTCCTGGACTCACCTCTCCTCCTGGACCCACCTCTCCTCCTGGACTCACCAGTCCTCATAGACTCACCTGTCCTCATGGACTCACCTCCTGGACCGACCTGTCCTCATGGACTCACCTGTCCTTCTGGATCCACAGGTGACAGGATGATGTAATTGTCTCCCTGTGATGATGTCACTCGGGTCCCTTTGAGCGTGGCGGTGCACGGCGAGAACTCGGCTAGCTGGTCCTGAGGCTCCTCCTCCTTCCTGTCCCGCCACAGAGAGCCAAGCGCCCCCAGACCAGCCCGGACACCCTGAGCCCGCTGGCGGCCATGTTTACTGTGGGCGGGGTGAGGCAGCAGCTTCCTGCCTGTTGCCTGGGAGACGGAGAGGACTATCACTTCCTGTCCCGACCAGCAGGTGTCACCATTTACCTCCAGTGCATTAAACTTTGTGAATTTAAACTTGCTACTTGTTTCTTGTAAAGTAAATGCTTTGATTTTGCTCTGCTGTTTGCTTCCTGGTGTTGCTGTAATTTTGCTGACCTTTCTTTAGATTTTGACTTGTCATTGTTTTGGTTATTGAGGCTAATTGACCTGTTACGAGCTTTTGTTCTCTAGTTTCTGTGGGAGTGTTTTTTTCTGCCTTAAAATCCTAGACTTTAGGTCTAAAAGCCAAAGGGGTTGCTGGTGCCTTTGCTCTTGGTACCATCTTTCTTCCTCTTTCCCTTGACCATGACAACTTACTCAATTCTGGTTTGAGTGTCTACTCCTAGATACTTCAAACCACGCTCATGCTACCGTACTTACCACAACCTTATACAGCCTGCTCGCTCTACACATGCTCAGCACCTGATCAAGGTGGACTCTGGACCTGCCAGTCTGCTGTAATACACAGTTCATCTCTGGCTTCACCGCCCAGCAATCACTGGACTTCCTTGCCCTCACTGAGACGTGGTTAACGCCAATCAACTCTTCCACTCCTGCAGCTCTCTGCTGCCTTCTCCTTTCCTCACAGGCCTAGACCCACTGGTAGGGGTGGAGGAACAGGTCTTCTTAATAACCACGATTGGTTCTCCCTCTATCTACTGCCACAGTTTTCCCCATGGTTCTTCGAATTCCATGCTGTAACCATAATTTCTCCCTCACCAGTAACCATTGTTGTTCTCTACCCTCTCCTCCTCTCTTGACTCGATCTTTCCTCTCACTCCTCGGAAAGTGCTCAGGTCCTCCCCTGGTCCTTGGTTGTCGGACTCGGTGCGTGCCACCAGAGCTTCTCTACGGGTATCAGAAAGGATATGGCAGAAATCTAAACACCCTGAGGACGGATGCAACTACCAATCACTTCTTGCTACCTTCTTGTCTTTGATCTCCGCTGAAAAAAACTCTTTCTATCAGATCAAGATCCAATGCTAATTTTCCAACCAAAAGAAGCTCTACTCCATCTTTACGAACCTCCCTCCGACTGAGCCATTTCATCAAGTATTTATTGGGAAAGATTGAGGACATAAGCTCCTCATTTACCCATCCAGTTTCGCAACTCGCCTCTCCTCCTTCCTCGTCATCATCTCCCACTCTCTCAGCATTCACTTCACTATCTCCTCCTCAAGTGCTTAGCCTTGTGACCTCTGCCTGTCTCACCACCTGTCCACTGGATCCCATCCCTTCCCACCTGTTCCAGTCTATTGCTCCGGACCTCCTTCCTTTCCTCTCCCATCCCATCTCATCAACACTTCCTTGACTACTGGCTGTTTTCCTAACTCTCTGAAGGAAGCAAGGGTGAATCCTCTCCTAAAGAAATCCACCCTCGACCCATCTTTAGTGGACAACTACAGACCGTCTCCTGCCGTTCCTCTTCCAAACTCTCGAACAGGCAATCTTCACTCAACTCTCCTTCTCCTCCTCCTATCTTCAGTCGGGTTTAAGAAGGGCCCCTCAACAGAGAGTGCCCTTCTCGCTGTAACTGAACAGCTTCACAAAACGAAAGCGGCCTGTCTCTCATGTGTGGTGGTCCTACTGGACCTTTCTGATGACCATCAGATCATCTCCACCCTTCACCACCTGGGAGTATCTGGCTCTGCCCTCTCTCCACTCAAGTCCTTCAACAACAGCTCTATTAAGTCATGGTCGCCTAAGTTAAAAACAAAACAAAAAACCCTCTTCTTCTTTAGTGTATGTCACTCCTGTAGCAGTTACAGTTGGCTCTTAAAGTTATGTACTTACTTGATTCCTGTGGTCTGAGGCTAGAACCTCCAGCGTCAGCCAAATGTAATGTAATGTAATGAAATGTAAAAACTCACCTGGGTGCATGGCGGGGGGCGGAGCCAGGCCTCACCTCCTGACCGGAGCTCAGGTAAACCTCTAAACACGACCAGAGAGATCTGAGACACACAGCTCCTACACACACACACACACACACACACACACACAACCAATAAGTTTTGTGTGTTATTTATAATAAAGTTTAAAGTGACAGTAACAGAAGAGGGCGGGGCTACCTGATGGCGTGGGCGAGGTCGACACACTTCCAGGTTTCTACAGGAAGTCCATTGAGCTGCAGGACCGCGTCCCCCTGACGGAGCCCAGCTTGAAGTGCCGGCCCTCCTAAACACACACACGGACCAATCACAGCCCAGCATTAACTACAGCTCCCATGTTCCTTCAGTCCTCACGGCTCACACCAACAGCATCAGATATCTCCATACAATGCATCCTGGGACATGTAGGCTCTTACCGGGGTCCACCGCCTGGACACGCACAGGACAGTCCCCGCAGATCGTGAAGCCAAAACCATCTGGCCCCCGAACAACGTCCACCTGGAGACACAGAGAGGACACACTGAGACAGTGGATGACAGTGTCGGACAGTGTCATAATTTGTAGAAACCAGCTCAGATCTGAGCGTCTCAATCGTTTAACAGGGTTCACATGATTCATCAAACGATCGTATCTCTACAATCACAGTGCAAATGTGGCATCAATAATATATATATATATATATATATATATGTATATATGTATATATATATAAATACAGTCATGGAAAAAATTATTACAGCTCACCTTTTTTCCTTCAGTTTCTTGTTCATTTTAATGGCTGGTACAACTAAATTTGTCCAAACAAATATAATGATAACAACAAAATATCTGATAAGAGTTTAATTTAAGAGCTGATATCTAGACATTTCAATGTTTTATTCATAATGATTTTGGTGATAATCAAGAATGTTTCCATGACTGTAGATGTAAAAATGACGAAAAAATTACACAAAATGACCAAAAATGGTATTCATGTATTTATCTTTAATGGTGTTTTAGTGATAAATAATGGAACCTAAACATGCTTTGGTTGTTTATTTGTAGAGTTTTATCAGCTCCATGAAAACACTAGTCTCAGTTCAGTTCTCTGATCAGAAATGTAGAAATGACACTTTACGCTCACTTTCTGTCCTACGCTCCTTTGATCAATGAGGGACAGCGTGGTGACAGTTTAAGGACAGAGTGTCCTCCTCAGACGTGTGGACAGACTCAGACAGAGCTGCGTCCTGCTGAGACACAAACATCTGTTGCCATGGCGACAGTGTAAACGTGGCGAGACGAGGAAAAGGTCGGCGCTCTGCTCACAAAGGAAGTTAAATGTTCCTGAGTTCAGACTGACCTGATATTAAAAACACCAGGAGACTCAGTGTTTGATCAGTCAGTTCACACACACACACACACACACACACACACGTGACATCACTGTGACATCATCAGGCCCTTCACCCTGGTCCTGGTTAATGTCCTGGTTCTAAAGTGTTATTAATAGTAATAACAATAATCATAGTCAGCTGATGGCGATTAACCCCTTCAGGCAGAATCCAGGGCTCAAATACAGATTTCTGTGCCCTGTGTTTGGTCTCTCAGGCTACACAAGCCACAGCTCAGCCTGGGGCCTGCAGGCAGCACTCAGGGCTGAATAAACACACCAAACAAAGACCAAGTGAAAAGGTAAAGAACACACACACACACACACACACACACACACACACACAGCTCTGGAGGTTTCCGCAGAAAGTGACAAACAGCCTGCAGTGACATCACACCGTGCAGCCAATCAGAAGAGACGCTGATCTCAGACCAGGCTCCATTCAAAAAACTGATAATTTAATAAAACTGCTACAAACACTGGAGCCAAATAAACTCTACTGCACCTACAGGTCGGTTCTACTGAACTCTACTGGGTTCTGCTGGGTTCTGCCGGGTTCTACTGAACTCTGCTGGGTTCTAATGAACTCTGCTCGGTTCCACTGGACTCTCCTGAACTCTACTGAACTCTACCGGGTTCTACTGAGCTCTACTGGGGTATACTGGGTTATACTGAACTCTGCTGGGTTCTACTGGGTTCTGAACTGGAC
>NC_081523.1:35762424-35779924 GCF_030273125.1 Centropristis striata | reverse complement strand
CAATTAGTCAAAGGTCCTACTAGACTAACTACTTCTTCTGAAACATGCATAGATCTTGTCTTTTCCAATAAGAGTGACAGAATTCAAAAGACGTTCAATATGATCACAGGTCTGTCAGACCATAACTTCATTCTGTTCTCAAGAAAGCCATCTAAAAATAGATTTGCTTGTACTAAGAAAACAATATCAGAGCAGATGAGGGTACCAAGGAGGGAGATTCCAAATTTGACACAGGCACTAAACAATATCAATTGGGATAATTATCTCACCCATAATCATGTTTGTGACAACTGTAATGTATTTATGGCTGTTATCCAAGACACAGTGTCTGCATTTACTAGAAAAATTAAAGTAAAACCATCAAAAAAGAATCACCTCCCATGGTTAAATGAAACCATAAGGACATTAATGAAAAAACGAGATCATGCTCTTAAAATATCACTTAAAACGAAAAGGGTGAACGACAGACAGATATTTACTTCTCTTAGAAATAAAGTGGTAAAGGAAATTCGTTTGTCAAAAGCAAATTTTTTTATTAATATAATTAGTACTGCAAGAGGAAATGCTAAAGAGATCTGGACAAATATAAAAAAACTGACAGGAAATAGTATATTGCACAGAGAAATTAGGGAGCTGCAGCTAGAGGAGAAAGTCATCCATGATCCAAGGGAAATTGCAACAACTTTGAACAACTACTTTATAGACTCAGTTAAAGAACTGACTCAAAGCAACCGCCCTCAGATAGAATACCACCCACCAATGCCACTGAACGCCGACAAACACTTTCTTAATTTGTGCGTAGTGTCGCAGTCACAAGTTGATAAAGCTGTGTGTGGCCTCAAAAACTCTAAAGCCAAAGATGCATTTTGTATGGACGTAACATTTAAAATATCACAAAGAGTTTTTCATAGCACCCTTAACTACTATTATAAATAAATCCATAAACGAAAGTTCCTTCCCTAAACCCTGGAAGTGCTCTGTCATCACACCAGTCTTTAAGTCAGGTAATCCTGCAGAAACCAGCAACTATAGACCGATAAGCATACTTCCAGCAGTCTCCAAAGTCATGGAAAAAATAGTGGAGCAAATTGTAGATCACCTTAACAACAGTCCTTATACCTTAAACAAGATGCAATTTGGCTTTAGAAAACATTATTCTACTGAGACAGCGGTTTGCTTCTTTTTGGAAAATATAAAATCAAAGCTGGATGCAGGCGGTGTCATCGGTGCTGTTTTCATCGATCTTAGAAAAGCGTTTGACACCATTAACCACCAGATACTGCTGATTAAACTGTCTCATTTTAACTTCTCCCCAAGTACTCTAAATTGGATTGAGTCATACATAACTGCAAGATCACAGTGTGTTAGGATACAGAACATGAAATCAACATTAGGTAACAACAATCTTGGGGTACCACAGGGGTCAGTCCTAGGTCCACTGCTTTTCAGTTTGTTTATAAACGATCTGCCAAACTGTTGTCCTTCGAATGTCACCTGCCAAATGTATGCCGATGATGCCTCTTGAGTCAGCAAAATTGTATTGTGACACTATGATTATGCCCCACATGTCCTTGCGTAACAAGTTGGGCATCGGCCTGTAAGACGACACTAAAGCCAATTGAAACAGTTTTTAAACAAGCTCTAAAAGTATTAGATAAAAAACCAAAAACGTACCATCACTGTCAGATATTTAAAAAACATGAGCGCTTAAGCTGGGACAACACTGTTAAACACACCGACGCCATCTTGATTTACAAACTCTTCCATGGCAAAGCACCTCCTCCATTACAAGAATTTGTGAAAAAAAACTCAAACAGATCAACAAGAGCTGCTTCTAGAGGTGACTGTGTAGTTCCTTTTAGAAAAAGTGCCTTTAGTCAAGCCACTTTCTCTGTTCGTGCTTCTCACATCTGGAATTCAATACCAAACACAATACGTGAACTCCCGACTCTCACCTCTTTTAGCAAACATCTTAAAGCTTGGCTATTGGAAGAACAACACTGTTGTCACAACTGTGCCTAAACTTGTATATTTGTTTTAATGTTAGCTAATTGTTGGGGTACCATCCGCAATTTCTACTGAGTACATACATAAACATCACTGCTTTATTATGATTACTATACTCCCTCTTCCCCATTAATATCTTCACTATTTATTATATATTTATTTACTTTTTAGGTATTAGGGCTACATGCAAGGCAAGATGCACTTTATATTCTTAAAAATGGGTACTCCCAATATCATAAAATTACCATTGCTGGTATTTAATAAATGTAATGTGTATTGATTATTGTGCATTTAAAATAGCACTTTATATTTACTGTGCAATCGGGCAATCTGCAATATAATTAAGCACCTAACACTTTAACGCTTAAGCACTATGCACTTTAATCAACCCTTTGATATAATAAACATAGCGTTTAACACTAGTGAAATACGTTTGGTCCCCTGACCCTTGGCCTGGATGTTCCATGATCCACTATACTTTTCATTGTTCTTGCTCCTCTTTTTCTTTTCTGTTCTATTGTGCTCAAGGACACGTTTTCTCTCCTCCTGCTCATTCTGGCCATGAAGGCCAACTGCCAACTTTTTGTTATCGATGTTTTATTGATTTGCCTGCCAAAGGGACTTAAGATGGAAATTAGCTGTTGGCTATAATCTTGCATATTTGCATGTATATGTTCATTAATATGTATTGTGCCTGTTTTAAATAAATAAACTCAAACTCAAATCTTTCTACCTCTTTCCCTTGACCATGACAACTTACTCAATTCCGGTTCAAGTGTCAACTCCAGTCTGCATGCCGTAAGACGGAGTTCATCTCTGGCTTCGCTGCTCAGCAATCACTGAACTTCCTTGCCCTCACTGAGACGTGGTTAACACCAACCAACTCTTCCACTCCTGCAGCTCTTTTTGCTGCCTTCTCCTTTTCTCACAGGCCTAGACCCACTGGTAGAGGTGGGGGAACAAGTCTTCTCATCAACCGCAATTGGAAGTTCTCCCTCCATCCACTGCCATAGTTTTCCCGATGGTTCTTCGAATCCCATGCTGAAACAATAACTTCTCCCTCACCAATAACCATTGTTGTTCTCCACTGCCCACCTCGTCCTTTAGGAGAATTTCTTCACGTCCTCCTTTCAAACTTCCCTGAAGATGGCCCACCACTTGTTCTTCTCTGCGACTTCAACATCCAGCTCGAGAAGTCAGCAGACTTACTTCTTCTACTCTCCTCCTTCGCTCTTCTGCTCACTTCCATCACCACCTACTCACAAAGTCGTAAACCACCTTGATTTCATCTTCACCAGGAACTGCTCTACTACTGATCTCTCCATAATTCCACTTCATGTCTCTGATCACTACTTCATCAATTTCTCGCTCCCATTCTCCCGATCAGACTGTCTCCCCCTACCGACACCCAGCTAATCCTTTCATTTCCTCAGTCTGAAACACAGGCAGCAGCACATACCTCTGCATGTCTGGCCGACATCTCCCAGTGGATGTCCTCACACTCAACCTGGGAAAGACTGAACTACTTTACCTACCAGGGAAGGGCTCTCCCACCACTGACCTCCACATCACTGTCCAGAACACAGTGGTTGCCTCCACCGAGACCGCTACAAACCTTGGTGTGACTCTTGACAACCATCTGTCCCTCACTGCAAACGCTACCGCTACCACCAGATCCTGCAGATTCTTGCTGCATAACATCAGAAGAATCCATCCGCTTCTCACCCAGAAGGCAGCTCAGGTCCTGGTCAAGGCGCTGGTCATCTCACGCCTGGACTACTGCGAGTCCCTCATGGCAGGTCTGACTGCCAAAGCCATCCGACCTCTGCAACTCATCCAGAATGCAGCTGCTCGATTGGTCTTCAATCTTCCCAAATTTTCACATACAACACCACTCCTCCGCTCCCTCCACTGGTTAGCAGTGGCTGCGCAGATACGCTTCAAGACTCTAGCTCTGGCTTACTCCGCTGCTAGTGGTTCAGGCCCAGCTTACATCCAGGATCTTGTCAAACCCTACAATCCTGCCCGTCCTCTCCGCTCTGCATCAGCCAAACAGCTGGCAACTCCCACCCTGCGTGGGTCAACTCGCCTAAAAACCACTTCCAGACTTTTCTCTGTACTGGATCCCAGATGGTGGAACGAGCTCCCCACTGACATCAGGACCTCAGACAGCCTGTACATATTCCGCCGCAGGCTGAAGACCTACCTCTTCCAACAATACCTCGATTAAGTCATGATCACCTAATACATAAAAAACAACAACTCTTCTTTCTTTAGCATATAGCACTCCTGTAGCAGTTACAGTTGGCTCTTAAAGTTCTGTTTTTACTTGGTTCCTGTGGTCTAAGGCTAGTACCTTCAGGTTGAATGCACTTATTGTAAGTCGCTTTGGACAAGAGCGTCAGCTAAATGACATATAATGTAATGTAAATGTAAATGAAAATGTTTCTTTTATAATGGAGGTCTATGGGGAGAATGCTTCTTTTATAATGGAGATCTATGGTGAAAACGCTTCTTTTATAATGGAGGTCAATAATAAGAATGCTGTTGCAGTACCACAGGTCACTCACCGCAGTATGTCAGGACTTCCTCTGAGCTCCTCATTGGTTTATTCTGCTGTGATGTCACTCTCAGGTGTTTGCTCCGCCCAAACTCCTCCCCCAGCAGGTAGAACCAACCACTCACAACCTGCCAATACAGAGGGGACGGGGTCAACACACGAAGAGAAACTGTCAATTATTTCATCATAATGAAAAGTAACAATAAATGTTTTTATAAATAATTTATTGTTTAAAGTTTTTCAAAATAAAAGCTTCTCTTTTCACTGACCTCAGAGGACGAGACCAGAGAACGGATCCCAAAACTCATACAGCCAATCAGCTGCCTGCACCTGAGACACAACACCTGTTAGTTCTGTAGGTCCCCACAAGGCACACAGAGCAACACATATATTCAAAGCAAAGATGTCATCACTCACCTGCTGAACACTGACACCATCAACCTGCTAACATCATCACTGACACACCTGGAACACACACACACAGGTAACGTCAACGTGTGTGTGTGCTACTGTGGTTGTGTGTGTGTGTGTGTGTGTGTGTGTGTGTGTGTGTGTGTCTCACAGTATAAACTCCTGGTTGTATTCAGGGTTTTTGTTGTTGAAGACTGGAGGAGTTTTCATCCTGATGCTGAGGTCAGAGGTCACCACCTACACACACACACACACAGATTAACACACTCAGTATGTATTAATGAGGTCACATTTACATTTAGTCAACCAATGAAGGTCTAGTGCTGTAAGAGGCGTTAGTGCAGCAATAAGGTCTAGTGAGGATTCTTTAAGGAGTAGAGTTGTGGTGTGGTGCTAGGAGAGAAGGTCCTCTCTGAAGAGCTGGGTCTTCAGGAGGTTTTTAAAGGTAAAGAGGGACACTCCTGCTCTGGTAGGAACTGGTAGTGGTTCCACCAACGGGAAACAACCAACACAAAGAGTTTGGATTGCCTTGGACCAACGGGTGGCAGAGCCAGGCGCTATTCATTGGAAGAGCTCATTGGTGGTGAAGTAGTGTATGCCTGAATCAGGGTGTCAGGTAGGTAGGTGCAGTACCGGAGACAGCTTTGTAGGCCAGCATTAGAGATCTGGATTTGATGCTGAAACAGGTAGCCAGTGGAGCTGGATGAGCAGTGGTGAGACACATGACATGGATAATTTTTTTTGTAAAATTTGTGATTTTTTTCTCATAAATTTGTGATTTTTTTTCTCATAAATTTGTCTTTTTCTTCAAAAATTTGAGGCTTTTTTAAAAATCTTTTTATTAGGAATTTTCACAACAATTGACAAGTACAAATGTATTTACAGTTGTTAGCATCAAAATTGTACAGAGCCAAGGGTTTTGTATCAATAGCTTCTTGTTCCAAACGTTCATTGTCCATTCCCTTTTAATAATATGAATATGTAAAGAAAAGGAAAAAACAAAAACACACAATTTAACTATTTACATCCAGAGGGGTATGGAGGCAAAAAGTGAATACATAACATGAATAAATAAATATAAATGTCTGTAGCAGTTAGGCATCATTCATTTGCATTCACATCACTTAGATACAGTGGGAAACCCAAAAAAAGTAAATCAAATAAAAAGTGGATTTCTTCAGCTTGTTACCTTGACAAAATCCTTTCTTATAGGTCTGATGAACTGCACCCATCTTTCCCAATGTTTCATAAATATGTCTAACTTTAGGTTGAGAGAAAAAGTTACCTTTTCCATGGT
The DNA here is from genome assembly GCF_030273125.1 of Centropristis striata. NCBI lineage: Eukaryota > Metazoa > Chordata > Actinopteri > Perciformes > Serranidae > Centropristis > Centropristis striata. The sequence continues at coordinate 35,773,649 of NC_081523.1, read as the reverse complement.
ATATATATCTATTGTCACAATATCAAATTCTTAACTGTAGGTGCAGTCTACAACATCCATCTTTTAGTTATGGCCTTTTTTCCAGCTGCCAGTAATGCACCCATTAAATATTTGTCAATAACACTCAGTTTTGGGGGGATATAACCTAAGTACATGATTTTGAAATCAAATGGTATATGTGTGTTAAAAATATCCTGTATTGCTTTAAGTATATCTTTCCAGTAACTCTGTATGTTTGGACATTCCCAGAACACATGGTAATGACCTGCAGCCTGACATCCACATTTCCGCCAGCACTGGGAATTACCATTACTTTGGTGCACCTTCATGAGTGGAGTGATAAAATATCGAGTTACATTCTTCCAGCAAAATTCCTTCCATGCATTAGCCTTGCTAACGCCAGACTATATCACAAATGAGATATGGCACTTTGGGACTAAAATGTTCAATTCTGCTTCTGCAACATTTTTCTGCAGCATGTTCTGGCTCTGGCTGCTCTATAGTTTCAGCTCACAGTCTACCGGGTGTGTGTGTGTGTGTGTGTCTGTGTGTCTGTGTGTCTGTGAGAGTGTTGCTTGCTACTTTGCTTCTCCAGTTCTCGCTTTCTGCAAGATTATTTATTTTTTACGCCTTATTTCCCCCTCATGTCATTCAGCCACACACATCCACTGATTTTATGAGCAATAGACAAGCTGCTGCGTGACTCTCGCCGGCTCCGCTGTCCCCCGGCTCGCATGCGAGATCAGCAGCGTTTCAGCAGTGAGCGGTAGTGAGGCTAGTTGGTAGATTAGACTTTTGCCAAATCCTGTCGGAAGAAAGGCAAAAACATCCTTTTTGGTGGTGATAAAGGAGTGTAAAGTCAAACGTTGTTGTTCTTTTAAAATCAACTTTGGCTCTAAACTACCTGTCTACAGCTAGGTCCAATGAGAGCTTTGCGTCTGCTGCAGCCATGTCGGATCCGTAAGAAAACTCCAAGCTACAAGCTTCCGTCTGTCCAATAGTACGCGTTATCGTCTTGCCGTCCCTCCCCGTTCTGTGATTGGATCCCTAAAACAGGGCTAAGGATCAGCCATGGACAACAGACCCTTTCGCAGTTCTAAATGATATGGAGCATGCAAGGCAGTATGGGTATACCCAGGCTATCCATGCATGGGATTTTGTAATTTTCCATTGAGATAGACAAATGTCCTCCCATTCATTGTCCATTATTGTTAGGCCGCTTTCCCGTTCCCATTTATCCTGTATATATTTTGTTGAGGAAATTTCTAAATTTAGAAAAAAAACCCTCTTTAATATCAAAGTGAAAACAGATTTCTACAAAATATTATCAATTCATTGGAAATAAATGAGGTAAAATAAATGATTGCATAAGTATTTATCCCCTTTAAAGTAACTGATCTAATTCAACAAAGTTCCAGCTAGTTGATGCAGCAGTGTCACAGTTAGTGAAATGGAGATCACTTGAGTACAGTTGATGTGTGTCAAGTGATCGTAGTACAAAAACATGTGTCTGGGAGGTCCAGTCTCTGGTTCATCACTATCCCTGCTACAATTGCAACATGAAGACAATTCAATAGTTTTGGATAAGAATGGAAGAAGTGAGACAGGGCGATAGTTTCCGATTAAGTGGGAAAAGTGCTGGAGGACAGTGACGCATTAATCACTTGTGTGATAGCTGGCGTGATTGTTGGGCTAATGGACTGAAGAAGGTTTGTTGGTATAGGGTCCAACAAGCATGTAGTAGGATGGCTACATGTCAACAGTTTGGTTACCTCACTCTCAGAGAGGAGTGTAAAGCCAGAAAATGAGGTGCTAGCCAGTGATTCAGTGCCGGGAGTCGGGTGGGGAGTGAGCTGGTAAGAGAATTGGCTGCTGATTGCTGCAACTTTGCCTGTAAAGAAGGATGCAAATGTGTCCACGGTGAGGCAGGTAGGAGGGGGAGGAGGCGGAGGGTTGAGTAGTGATTTGAAGGTGGAGAAGAGTTTACAAGTGTCAGTGACACTGTTGACTTTGTCGTTGTAAAAAACATCCTTTGTAGCAGTGATGCTGGCTAAGAAGGAGGACAAGAGTGTCTGGTAGCTTATGAGGTCATCAGCTAGTTTGGATTTGAGCCATTTTCTTTCAGCAGCTCTGAGCTTGGTACGCTGTGATCTGAGGGTATCATTCAACCATGGGTGGGATTGGTTGGGTCGAGCAGGCCTTGTCGATAAAGGAGGTGAACGGAGGTAGGGCAGAGGCGAGTGAAGTGGTTTGGGGATAAGTTCCGGAGGTTACGGTGGAACGTAACCATTGATGCAGGAGCAGAGGGTCGCTCTGAAAGAGCGTCATTAAACTGGATAAAAAGGTGATCTGAAAGGTGGAGAGGCGTTACCACCAGTGCATCGGTGGCAAAGTTACGGATGAGAATCAAGGCAAGGTTCTTGCCAGCTTTGTGAGTAGGAGGACTTTGGACCAGCTGGAGCTCAAAGGAATGAATTAACGACATGAAGTTATTAGAGTCTGGACTGTCTTAGTGGATGTTCATGTCGCCCAGGACAAGCAGCGGACAGTCATGATCAGGTATGGAAGACAGCAGGGTCTAGCTTGTCGGTAAATGACAACAACGTAGGCTTTAACAGGAGCAGTTACTGCAATGGTATGGTGTTCAAAAGTGTCATAATCGGTGGAATGCAACAGTGGGGTGAAATTCCATTTGTTGGAAATTAGCAGGCCAATCGCACCTCTTCACCCAGAAGGACTGGTGTTGTGGGAGAGGGTGTAATTAGTGGTTTGATCCAGGTCTCAGTGAGAGCAAGGAGCTGAAGAGACAGGTGGTTGATGTAAGCCGTAATGAAATCGCTTTTGTTTACTGCATAATTGGCAGTTGCACAGGCCCATGGAGAAGGAGGTGACACTGTGTGAGGACTGTTTTAGAGGCCAGAGGTTAGTTAGGTTTCTGCACATTTTGGCAAGATGTTTTCTGTGTGGACTGGAGACAACAACAGGAATGAAGTGGTACAATTGTAAGACTGTGGAGGGAATAGGACTGGTTCACTTTGCTAGGTGAACTTGCAAAGGTAAACTTGCTAGCTTTGTCCGTCTTACTTGCCTTAGCCTCGTCCGTCTTACTTGCCTTGGTCTCGTCTGTCTTACCTGAGGATGGCTGATGCTGCCGCTTCAGTAATTGCCCCTTTTCTTATAGTGTCACTGTAATTAAACACGGCTGTTCTCGCATTCAGGCTGATTGTGACCAGCGTAGACCGCCCTCTTCCAGAGCTGTGAATGGTTGGAATTTCCAATTGAGGTGCTAAATTGCTCACACCTGGGTGGTTGTAACCGCCCCTAGGTGGCCCCTTAATTGCTCACTTGCCCTCACAGAGATGAATTCTGAGGATTCAGAATTCAGAAAGGAATGCAGATTTAGGCTAATCACAGAAAAATATTCAGAGATATTCAGACCGCCCCAGCTGAAAAACTCTTACTGCCCAGTCAGTGTAGTTTCAGTGAATTTCTGGATATTTCCAATATACTTTCACTTATCTCAATGCAACCAGAGGACTGTTGTTACTCTGTGTGTGTGTGTGTGTGTGTGTGTGTGTGTGTGTGTGTGTGTTGACTTCCTGTTGGAGTCTCTTTACCTTCACGTAGGAGTCACATGACCTCAGCCCGCGAGCCTCGTGGACTGTAGAGAGAACAGAACTGTCATCAGTTATTGATCAGTTATTGGTGTCTGATCAGAAGTGTCTGTCAATGAAAGCTCTCCTCTGATTGGCTGCAGCACTTACTGTGAATGATGAGTTGTCCCGCCCCCGGAGTGATTGACAGCCGCAGCAGACCTACAGAGAGATTATTGATTATTGATCAGATAACTGATTATTATTATTATTATGGTGAGTTTATTGATCGTACCTCTGCCTCTGAACACTGACGGGTGGATCCTCCTCCTCCTCCTGGTCCTGGTCTCAGACCCTGTCCTGGCCCTGGTCTCAGACCCTGTCCTGGTCCTAGTCTCAGACCCTGTCCTGGCCCTAGTCTCAGACCCTGTCCTCGTCCTGGTCTCAGAATCTGTCCTGGTGCAAGTCTCAGATCCTGTCCTGGTCCTGGCTGGCGCGCCGTCTGCTCTGCTGGACTCTGGACCCAGGACTTTCCTCCGGCTGATTCTGGCCCCTGAGGACTGATCTGAGACTGTGGTCCTCAGTGGGCCTCCTGTGGACCTGGACCTGACCTGGACCAGAACAGACAGATCAGATGTGGGCGGTACTAAGACCCGAGGACAGGATGCCACACTGAGACTTGTGTCTTACTGACCTCAGACGGGGAGGAACCTGTGGTTCTGGTCCATGTGACCGAGCTCCTCCGGTCCTTCTGGGTCTCAGCAGATCCTGGATCAGTCTGGAGCTTGGTCTTCCTGATGAGGGCCAGTCTAACCTCAGGTCTGCAGAACTGGACCTGATCTCCACACCTGAGCCCAGACTCAGACCCGATCCCAATAACGGTCCTGGTTCTGCTTCTGGACTGTGGACCCCTGCAGAACCAGACCAGAACCTCAGAGAGACCAGCAGCAGTGTGTGTGTGTGTGTGTGTGTGTGTGTGTGTGTGTGTTCTCACCATCTCTTCAGGTTCTGCAGATCTTCTCCTGGATCTCTATTCTCCTCACAGCCTCCTCCTGTTCTCCTCCTCCTCCTCCTCCTCTTCACCTCCTCCTGCTCCACCTCTCTGCACCTCCTCCTCCTCCTCTTCACCTCCTCCTGCTCCTCCTCTCTGCACCTTCTCTTACAGCCAGGAGGCTGACAGTTGGCCTCCTGGTGCAGCTGGAGAGCAGCTCCACCACAGGGCCTATCAGAGAGCAGAACGTCAGCCGAGGCTCCGCCCCCAAAGAGAGATTATAAAATTCACTTCATTAATCAAACAAACTGATTGTTATTAGGGCCACGGGGCAATTGCTCCCAGCAAAGCTCCGAGCACTATTGTTATACTGTGGATTTTTTCTTCTTCCTCTTCCGGACGCAATTTTGTTCCGATATACAAATTATATATCAAAACGTGCGGTTTGATCGAGATTGGTGTGCTATTACTTTTCTCTACGGAATATGACGTAAGTCTCGAAAAACTGCCCAAAATTTTGCATTGAAGTGAATGGGACGGCTGAAAAAAATGAGCGAAAAAGAACAATAATTGGAGATTTTCAAACATCTACTTCTCCGGCATAATTTCACCTACAGACTAGACCATTTAAACTTTAAACAGTAGACACAAGTCTTGTGTATTGGTGTATTAATCCACGTTTCGATAGGTCATATAGTTTTTTATCAATCCCTGTTCAAGAACCGTGATCATTTTTGGAGAAATTCTGAGATTATAATGGGTGTGTATTGAATGGAATGTTCGTGAAAACTGCGCTCCAGGCCGCAAATTCCACTCTTCAGAAATAATTTATGCATTGAAACGTAGGAAAAAACATGCACCAACAGCCCCATTGACTCCCATATTAAAAATGTAGGAAGATTTCTGTAGAAAAGCATATTTAACAGTTTTTCAGATCGCTCTCACATAGCTACTTCTAAATTTTTCTTCACAAAAAACATATGTAGATGTTCAGGAAGAACTCAGGACAATCAAAGTGAAGTCGGATCAATGATAGGTATTATGGTTTTCTCTCATCAGTCTCTCGGTGATACATGAATTGCTTTAATTGTGAAGCGAAGCAGCTGTTAAACTCAAAATTCGTCATCGTAAAGTAAATAATTATTTGTACATTGAGACGAGTGTGCGCACAGGCGTCGACTACGTGCGCACATGGCATGGCACTTTTCACCCGTCACCTCTTCTTTATCTGGTGTACTCACAATACGCATGTCTGTACGCACGCCTATTTATCAGTCTTTTTGCAGGCACAGGCGACGCGGTTAAGCCGTTTTAGTATAGTTCGCAGGCAAAAAATACCCCTCATACAGATACACATGCTTCTCACACATACACACACGCACACACACACACATTTTGAGGTTAAAGGGCATAGGTTGCTGTATAAATGAATACTTGAAAAGGAATGCTTGTTGTAGGTGTGCTCCTTGTATATAATATAGTATCATAACATTACTAGTATTAATTGGTTGAAATCTCTGAAGAATCTCATCATAGTGTACACACACCGGCAGTAGCCCCCGTGGCCCTTTTAGAATTTCCCCAGAGGAAATTTTCTAGTTGTTCTTGTCATTATTATTATTATTATTATTATTATTATTATTATTATAAAACAAACTAACATTTTGTTTTGTTTTTTTTTCTTTAATCTTTTTCTTCTTTGAACTCCATTTCTTTCATCTTTATTTCTTTGAACTCTATTTTCTTTCATTTTTATTTCTTTCATTTTTATTTTTTCTATCTTTATTTTTTTTATCTTTGTGTCAGTGAATCAGAGTTGCAGCAGCAGAAGAAGAAAGGATTAGAAACAGGTAGTGAAGCTGCAGCTCGTCACACTGATTGAAGATAACGAGGAGGATTAACGGATGAACACACTAACACACACACACACACACACACACACACACACATTAAACTGACTGTTTTTGTTCTTCGGAGTTTATTGAAGCAGAAAATATTTGAATTATTTGATGTTACTTAAATAGTTAAAACATGTGAAGTTTAACATCTGATCCTATTAAAGCTGATTTTAAACTTTATTCTGTTATTCAAATGAAATCCAGCAGCAGCCACATTAAAAATATTTCATCAGTTTATCATCAAACTCAAAGATTGAAAGTCTAAATTTTCACACACATTTTCACTTTTATCTCTTTGGACTTAATCTGACTTTTATTACATTTATAATAATGACAATAATAATAATAATAATAATAATAATAATGAAACATTAAATCTGTTGTGACTCACCTTTTCCTGCTGCAAAGAGAATCCATCACAGCTCCACGACTGATCAATAACTGATCAACTGACTCACTATATGACTATTAAACTAACTAACTATCTGACTGTCTGCCTGTAAAGTTTTTCGTCTTTCTGCTGTTTGTTTCTTAAATTTTCCCTCTGAAGAAAAAATTCAAACCAGCTGTAGATTTTCAAGTTAAAACCACCAACAGGTTCGTTTCCTGTCTGCCCCTTCAACATAAGAGCTTCTTTATTTTTATGGCACCAAAGAAAGTGTTCTTTGGACAGACACTGAAGGCTGGATGATGTTCTGGAGCTTTCCACTGAACCTCATGATTTTACTCTTCAGGGAGAAGTTTGTTTAGTTTGTTTAGATTGTTTAGTTTGTTTATTTTGTTTTGTTTGAGCCCAGATCACGTGACCCCCCCCCCCCCCCCCCCCCCCAGACACACACACACACACACACACACACACACACAGTTCCCAGCATGTGAAGGGTTGAATTGGTTAAAGGAATCTTTATCTGAACATCAGTTCATCATCTGATCCACAAATAAGACTAATAAGGCCTTTACTGTGAAAATCCCGCCTCAGCTTCCTGTGCTGTTGATGCAGCTTGTGTGAGTGACATCACTTCCTGTTGCTGAAGGTCCACATGTGTTTGTCATTAACAGAGGAGAAGAAGAAGAAGAAGAAGAGGAGGAGGAGGCACCAACTCAGAGTCCATTCAGAAATCTGATTGTTTAACTTTTTACAGCTTCTGCTCTTTCATTTGTTTTTATTTATGGAAAATAAAATATGTATATCCTCTGTTAATGTAAAAATGTTCTTTTAGTTAAAAATAAAGTATCAAATGTCCTGCAGATCATGATTAATCTTGCTCTACAGACTTTAAGTTGTACATGTAACTCTAACTCATTTGATTTGCTCACACACTAATCCACATAAAATATACTTTAATTTGGCTTCCTACAAGCAATTCAATTTCTGATAGCAAAATTGATCTAAATAAGCAGATACCCCTTACATCTTTTGGGTGACCCCTGCTGGAGGCAATTTGTATCTGCAACCAGATACCCCTACATATGTTACATACAGTACTGTAACTGTTGCTATGTTACATACAGTAACTCTACTGCTACTTGTAACTGTTACTATGTTACATACAGTAACTCTACTGCTACTATGTTACATACAGTAACTCTACTGTAACTGTTACTATGTTACATACAGTAACTCTACTGCTACTATGTTACATACAGTAACTCTGCTGTAACTGTTACCATGTTACATACAGTAACTCTACTGCTACTATGTTACATACAGTAACTGCTGTAGCTGTTACTATGTTACATACAGTAACTCTACTGCTACTATGTTACATACAGTAACTGCTGTAGCTGTTACTATGTTACATACAGTAACTCTACTGTAACTATGTTACACTCAGTAACTGGTCCTGACCATAGGTCCTGACCAGGTTAACTTCTCAGCATGAGTTGCCATGGTGATCTAGTCAGATTAAAAGAGAACCACCTTCGTGATATTGAAAACTCAGAGTTAGAGCTGAAGTTACCTTGCTAACCCTCAAATCCAGCTTTGTTGTACAGGGCTCAGATTCTCTCTCTCTCTCTCTCTCTCTCTCTCTCTCTCTCTCTCTCTCTTTCTCTCTCTCTCTCTCTTCTCTCTCTCTCTCTCTCTCTCTCTCTCTCTCTCTCTCTCTCTCTCTCTGTGAGGACCTGTTTGTGTCTCAGTGAGGACCTGTTTATGACTTGGTCAGGACCTGTTTGTGTCTCGGTGAGGACCTGTTTGTGTCTCAGGATGATCGTTTGGTTTGAAGAGAAGAAATAAAGTTTGGTTCGTTGTCGTCTGCTGGAGCCTGAAGACAGGAAGTAAGTTATTAATATTCAGCTTCTTATGTTGGTGGTGTTCTTGTTGTTTTTGTTGTTGTTTTTTTTGTTTGTAGATTGTCGACAATCATAATTAATTAAACATAAATAAAAAGTAAATCAGAGGATTTGAACATGTTCAAAGGTTAAATAACGTTTAGAAATTAAACATAAATAAAATTAGATGTTGTTGATTTATGACTATATTTATATATTATTTATATTGGTTCTGTGATCACTCTGATAATAAAGTGTAGATAGATAGGAACTTTATTAATTGTAAATTGTGAGGCGTTCAGAGACTCTCTGAGGATCCATCAAACTAAAGTGACTCTGACACAAACAGACGCTCAGAGAGTCTCACCAGCTGCTCACCGAGTCTCTAACTAGTCTCTCAACAGACTGTGAGCTGCATAAATCGGGTATGACTGGATTTTTATACATTTTTATTGATTCATGATTAACAAAAGGTTTAATTTAGCAGCAAATGTGGAACAAATGGCCAGGAGCGAGACTCTTTAATCCTCACAGGTTCAGGAGTCTGGGACATCGGGAGGATCAGAAGCTGCAGAAATCTATGAGTCCTCCACAAGCCTCAGATCCTGGTGCAGACTCTGTGATTCAGGAGGTTCTACAGATCCTTTATACCTCCTCTCCACCAGGACAGTCTGAGTCCTGATCCTGAACCACTTCTCTGCAGGTTCTGGTTCCAGAGCAGTACCAAGTCTCTGCTGGTCTCCAACCACGACCCTCTCACACCAGGGGCTGGGGGCGGGGCTACCTGACCAACAACACCAACTAACACCTGTGTCATTCATTTGATCTGTCCACAGCCTAAAGACTCTCTGTCAAAAAGCAAACAGGTTCTGAGACAGTTCATAAGTTCAACCAACTGGGAACCAGAACCAGCAAAGGAACCAGATTTTTGTTGAAAAGGGGTCTCAGTAGTTTCAGAGATTACAGACCTTTATGAACGTCCTGACCAAGACTGCTCCACTTCAGGATGTTCTATGGCTTCTACGGGTTCTATGAGTTCTACAGGTTCTATGGGTTCTACAGGTTCTACAGTTTCTACGAGTTCTTCGGGTTCTAGAATTTCTACGGGTTATTGAGGTTCGACAGGTTCTATGCTTTCCACGGGTTCTACATGTTCTACGGGTTTTTACGGGTTCTACATGTTTTATGGGTAGAGTTTTATTTTGACGGGAACACGTTCCTATGAAGGACTCCATCTCCCAGGAGGCTTTGCAGCAGGCTGACCTGTCTCAGGTGTGTGTGTCTTTCAGGATGATGCTGAACGACAGGTGGACCATCATGAACAACAGCAGCTCCGAGCTCGGCAGCAAGAGGTCCAACAAACACAAGGTACGCTACGCTAGCTGCTAGTTGTTAGCCTGTTAGCCTATTAGCACCTCCCCCTTACCTTCAGCCACTGTGGCGTCGGAAAACAGTTCAAACAGAACAAAGACAAAATATCTGATAGAACTATTTACATTCAACGTCCAACTCAGGGGACAGAAAGACAGGCAGAGAGAGACACAGACAGACAGAGAGTTAATTCGTGTTAATCTGCAGTTAAACTATCAGGTCAAAGTGTCTCTAATCTGCAGCAGCTGTCACTGACATATGAGGATTAAACCCAGAGACACGAGACGCCCTGCAAACAACACATCCCATAACACAACCCCTCCAGAAACCCTTTGAAATGCACAGTCTGCATCAGTCCATCTGCCTAAAAAAGTTCTAACAAAAGGTTTCTCAGCTGTTTCTTGTAGTATTAGATGTCCTTAATAACATACTAAACTAAGTTTACCAAAATCAGACCACTAGAAAGGTATCATTTTCAAGATGGACAGGAAGCACCAACACTTGGCAATGCCATATGAGAAAAGAAAAATAATGATAATAATAACAATAACAATAATTATTATTATTACTGAAGGGAAACTGTAAAGTGTCTGTGGTGCAAGGTGCACATGCAGGAAGGCTCACTGGAACTGCACAGATCTTTGTGGTTACGAATGTACTAAAAGATATGAGTGAAGCTAATAAAGTTTAATTGAATTTATGCATGTTATTCATTTTTCAGAATATATGCACCATATATGACCTACATTAATCAGTTGGAAATGACATAAATACATGGCCAAAATAAACATATTGGATCAAATAATCATCTAGTGATCTAGTCCTTGACCCAGTAAATGTAGATTTTAACACCAAGATCGACCTTCTGAGTGGCTTGGAAGATACATTGGTTCTCATAGACTTTATATGGCTGCCATCTCCGATCCACAATCTTGATGAAGTTGTCCATCAAAAATTGAAACTTATGGTGATAGAGAGCATGTGGAAAACATGTGGAGCTTTTGTCCGACGTGTCCCCTTTATTTAGCTCAGCCTCCTGACTAGAAGGAGTAATGGTCATTTTAAAGACCTGGAGGTTTTGAAAATGGGGCAATTCTTGGA
>NC_081523.1:35694924-35757424 GCF_030273125.1 Centropristis striata | reverse complement strand
TTCGTCTAAGCTTTTTTCACAGCAGCAGCAGGTTTATTGTTCCCTTCCTTTAGGGAATCTGTATTCATCTCTGAAGTGTGTGTGTGTGTGTGTGTGTGTGTGTGTGTGCTTGCACTTGTGGTACTGGACATGGACCAATATTACCCCCCTCCCCCGGGTCTGTTTTTTTTTTCATACTTGGCACTAATATGCCGTCGTAATATACAGAAGCAAATAATAATAAATAATATAATATAAAGGCATTCCCGTGCCCCTGCGCAGGACACAGTTCAATGTATAAATACACAATGCAGGTTGTTATTCATGTGCAGCTGTTTGTTAAACAGAGAAAACACTTATTATTAGTGCATGTCTACAGCTGTTAAAGCAGACTGAGAGCTGATTATTATTATTATTATTATTATGATTATTATTATTATTATTAGTGCATGTCTACAGCTGTTAAAGCAGACTGAGAGCTGATTATTATTATTATTATTATTATGATTATTATTATTATTATTAGTGCATGTCTACAGCTGTTAAAGCAGACTGAGAGCTGATTATTATTATTATTATTATTATTATTATTAGTGCATGTCTACAGCTGTTAAAGCAGACTGAGAGCTGATTATTATTATTATTATTATTATTATTATTATTAGTGCATGTCTACAGCTGTTAAAGCAGACTGAGAGCTGATTATTATTATTATTATTATTATTATTATTATTATTATTAGTGCATGTCTACAGCTGTTAAAGCGACTGACAGCTGTGATCTGCCGCCGTCATTAGAAACGGACGTCGCTTCACATGATGCTTCGGTGGGAAGGACGTCTCATGTCTCTTAAATCGTTTCCTCTCTCCTCGCTTCGTTTCTTTGTGTCTCTTCATGCATCCCCGGTGGGCGGAACTAAGACACAAGGAAACGACGCAAGTGAGGGAAGCAGGGATGCGAAATAAAGGACATGAGACAGAACCCAGGTGTGTGTGTCCTCAGGTGACTCCCTCCTGAAGCACTCTGGGATGCAGTTCACCACGAAGGACCGGGACCAGGACCAGTCAGAGAACAACTGTGCGGCGTACTACCAAGGGGCCTGGTGGTATCGCAACTGCCACACCTCCAACCTGAACGGGCAGTACCTGAGCGGAGGCCACGCCTCCTACGCTGACGGTGTGGAGTGGTCGAGCTGGACAGGCTGGCAGTACTCGCTGAGGTTCACTGAGATGAAGATACGCCCCAAAACCAGACCTGGACCCTCAGCAGCTGGTCCTGGACCTGACCTCTGATCTCTGACCTCTAGACCTGACCTCTGACCTCTAGACCTGACCCTTGACCTCTAGACTTGACCCCTGACCTCCTGTTCCCTGGCCCTGACCTTTGACCTTTGACTTGTTTGTTTTATAAACTGTTGTTATTGTGAAAAATGAAACCTGTGTTTCAGTTACTTTCTTATTGATGATGTCACAGTTGAATGTAGCCAATGGTTCATTAAAGAGTTTCTGAAACCCCGCCTCCCTCTGTCACTGTCCAATCAGAGGACTCCTTAATTTTCTGTCACTGTTCAATCATACCACTCCTTCAATCTCTGTGGAGCTTTGATCACAAAAGTTTAAATTTATTTGATTTGGTCGAAGTAATTTAAGAAACGATGTTTGTAGTAAATTCTCATTTCCTGTCCCAATAACTTTATATAACACCAAAGTTCAATTATAAAACTTTCAAAGCACAATACACTCACACAGAAAGAGAAAGAGACAGAGACAGACAATGACAGAGACAGACAGACAGACAGACAGGTACCTGATGAAAGGTAGAGGATGGTCGTTCAGGTGAAGGATGACAAGCGGTAACGCGATGACGGCTGCTATGACGACCAGCGTAACAACTGACCAGAACAGGAAGTTACAGCATCCCTGAAAACACACACACACACACACACACACACCAGATATATGTGTGTGAGTGTGTGTGTGTGTGTGTGTGTGTGTGTGTGTGTGTGTATTCCAGCTGGGACATAAAAATAAATGTTTTAAAACTGATTCAGAATCACTTTCAGTATGAACCTGTGGTCAGAGCAGAATATGCAGAAAAATCTATTTTATTATTATCTTTTCATAAATGACAAAATGTTGATGATGATATAACTGATTATATTTTGTCTTATAATGAAGGACTGTAAATAGAGCAGAGGGTTTTTAAAGATAATGAATATTTATAAAGTTTGACGGATTAAATCTGTGTGAGTTAACGGAGCTCTGATTGGATCGGCGTCATGACGTCACCAATGACGGCGGAGATGACGAACCTCCTCCGGTGATTCGCGGGAAAAGTGAAAAATGGCGACGGACGAAGTTTGAAGTTTAGCGCCACGAAAAGAGACACAGAGAGACAGATAGGGACAGAGGAGGAGGACATAGAAAGGGACAGAAACAGAGTGACACAGAGGACAGAGGCAGATAGAGACAGACAGCGAGTGACAGAGACGGTGAGAGAGAGAGAGGACACAGAGGGAGACAGAGATCTGAAGACACGGAGACACGTCTGTGTGTCCCGGAGGACAGACCGGAGGATCGGAGATCAGGGGGACAGACCGGACCGGAGGTTTGTGTCTGTTTCTTTATTTTAACCTTCTGTGTGACTCGGTATTGGACCGGGTCTCGGGTCTGAGTCCGGGGAGGACCGGGTTCATGTGGGTAACAGTATTATTCCAGAGTTACCGGGCCGCTATTAACTGTGTGTGTGTGTGTGTGTGTGTGTGTGTGTGTGTGTGTGTGTGTGTGTGTGTGTGTGTGTGTGTGTGTGTGTGTAACCCGGGTAAGTTAACGGTAGTCCGTTAGTTAACCCGTTGTGACCTGGGTCAGGCTGGTTAACGGGAGTTAACGGTGGTTTGTCAGTTGATGGGAGGACGCACTGCGCATGGTCAGAGGTGTCAAAATCCCCCTGACAGTTCAGGAATGAATCACAACCTGTCTCACTGACACCCTGTCTATCCCCCTGCCTGTCTCTCCCCCTTCCTGTCCCTCCCCCTGCCTGTCTCTCTGCCTGTTTTTCTGTCCCCCGTCTGTCTCTCTGCCTGTCTCTCCCCCTGCCTGCCTGTCTCTCTGTCTCTCCCCTGCCTGTCTGTCCCCTGCCTGTCTCTCTGTGTCTTCCCTGCCTGTCTCTCTCCTTGCCTGCCTGTCTCTCTGTCTGCCTGTCCCCTTGCCTGCCTGTCTCTCTGTCTGTCCCCGTGCCTGCCTGTCTGTTCCTGTGCCTGTCTGTCCCCCTGCCTGCCTGTCTCTCTTCCTGTCTCTATGTCTCTCCCACTGCCTGCCTGTCTGTCCCCCTGCTTGCCTTTCTCTCTGCCTGTCTCTCTGTCTCTCCCCGGTCTGTCCCCTGCCTGCCTGTCCCCCTGCCTACCTGTCTGCAGGATGTTTGAGGACCTGATCGAGGCCTTCTGTGGTCTGGAGCCTCAAGTGTCTCCAGGGGGCATGGCCTGTCGGAGGGGGCGGGGGCTGGAGGAAGCTGAGGAGGTGGAGTCCAGCCTGAGTGTGGGACAGTTCGTTCTCTGTCATTGGTCAGATGGACTCTACTACCTGGGCAAGATCCAGAGGGTAAAACACACACACACACACACACACACACACACACACACACACACACACACACACACACTCACACTCTACAGGACAGTCCATGCTGATTGGCTGGTGTAAATGTGCTGTGATTGGTGGACAGGTGAGCCCGCCCAGACAGAGCTGCTTCGTCACGTTTGAGGACAACTCCAAGTTCTGGGTCCTTTGGAAGGACATCCAGCACGGTGAGAGACAGACAGGCAGAGAGACAGACAGACAGTTGGACAAACAGACATAGACAGATGGGTAGACAGACAGGTGGACACAGACAGGTGGACAGACACAGACAGACAGACAGGTGGACACAGACATACGGGTGGACACACACAGGTGGACAGACAGATGGGTGGACACAGACAGACAGGTGGACAGACACAGACAGACAGACAGGTGGACACAGACACATGGGTGGACACACACACAGGTGGACAGACAGATGGGTGGACACAGACAGACAGGTGGACAGACACAGACAGACAGACAGGTGGACACAGACACATGGGTGGACACACACAGGTGGACAGACAGATGGGTGGACACAGACAGACAGGTGGACAGACACAGACAGACAGACAGGTGGACACAGACACATGGGTGGACACACACACAGGTGGACAGACAGATAGGTGGACACAGACAGACAGACAGGTGGACAGACACAGACAGACAGATAGGTGGACACAGACGGACAGACAGATGGAAAGACAGACCTATAAATGTGTCCTGCGTTCTCACTCTGCCTGTCAATTACAATCTTCGTCCAATCATGTTACAGCTGGAGTGCCGGGGGAGGAGCCTCGCTGCTCTGTGTGTCGGGAGGCGGAGCCGAACTCTGACAGCCAATCAAACCAAGACAACCAGATTCTGATCTGTGGGAAGTGTGGCATCGGTGAGAGACACGGGACACATCAGGACACATTAGGACACCCAGAGACTAGGCCTGTCACAATAACACATCTTTTAGGACTATATATTTTCTCAGAAACTATCACGGTAGACGATAGTATTGTTGAGTTCATCCTTTTCCACAGCAATGAATTTTTAAATCTCAAGAATATTAAACATTGGAATTAAAATGTGGAAAATAAATATTAAAACATCCTAGAAATATGAAACATAAATAAACTACAATCAAAACAAATAAAATAGACTCTAGCGCTCTGTTAACAGAAATTGGGCTGAGATAAATATTATCATTATATATTATAAATAATATATAAACAGTTGTTTATATATATTAAATTATATATATTAACAGGTGTTCTGGATATTTTTTGGGCAATTCCTTCTGCCTGTCAAACATTTGCAGTATTACTGAAATGGCACAAAAAGTCAGCTATAAGAGGCGTGGCTCCTTTAAGAGGCAGGACAGTCAGTGCTAACAGTTAGCTCTGTAACAGTACAGTGTGTATGTGTTCAGTTAGCGACCTCCGTTTGTTTACAACAAGCACCGGACACTCTGTGGACAGTTAGTGTGCTGGTTGTTCACAATAACTGGCAGCAGCAGCAGTTGTTGTGCTGCTGAGCTGAACAGTGAAATCCAAATGTTCCCACACCACTCTGGCTTTGGCACCAATTCCATTTATTTTCCATTCCATTTCCAATTCCATTTTATTTATATTCCAACTTCCTCGAGTTGTGCAGCTTCGGCTGGCTGGCTGGCTGGCTGGCTGGCTGGCTGGCTGGTGCGCGCGTGTGCTTGTGTGTGCTTGTGTGTGTCGCACCTCCCACAGAGAGCAGGCTGACTGACAGGAGAGGGACGGAAGCAGCTACTGGCGAAAATGTTGAGGGCCACAAAAACTATCGTGTCCATTTTTATATATCTAACAATAAGTCAATACAGTAATTATTGTGACAGGCCTACAAGAGAGGATACGTCTGTTTAGTCTGTCCATGTGTTTGACTTTTGTCTGTCTGTCTGTCTCTCTGTCTCTCAGGTTTCCACCAGCAGTGCCATGTCCCTCCTGTAGAAGGCAGCAGTCTCAGTCCCTGGTTCTGCAGACGTTGTGTCTTTGCTCTGGCTGTCCGGGTACAAACTCACAATCACACACAGTGATGATGGGATGTCCTCACAGCCCAGTGTAACATATACTGACTTGTGTCTGTGTGTCCTCCAACAGAAAGGGGGCGCTCTGAAGAAGGGTCCTATCTCTAAAGCTCTGTCAGCCATGAAGCAGGTTCTGCTGTACGACCTGGACTCCCTGGACTGGGACTCTCAGCACCGGACCAATCAGCAGCAGTGTTATTGTTACTGTGGAGGCCCCGGAGAGTAAGACCCCCCCCCATACAGACCGCCACTCACACTGCCACATTCAGACCGCCACTCTGTGACCAGGACTTGAGTGTTCTGGGTCTTGACTGTGTCCTCTGGTTGCAGGTGGTACCTGAAGATGCTGCAGTGTTTCAGGTGTCAGCAGTGGTTCCATGAGGCGTGCACTCAGTGTCTGCAGGAGGCCATGATGTTCGGAGACAGGTACTGGTCCAGGACCTCCTCCTTTCAGGGTTCTGTCCTCTTAGGACATATCTGATGCTGTCTGTCCCCGCAGGTTCTATCTCTTCCTTTGCTCGGTGTGTAATAAAGGATCAGAGTACGTGCGACGCCTGTCCCTGCGCTGGGTGGACCTGGTCCACCTGGTCCTCTACAACCTGTCCGTCAGCAGCAAGAAGAAGTACTTTGAACTGGACGAGATCCTGGCCTTCGTCTCTGCCAACTGGGAACACTTACAGCTTGGAAAGGTACCGTACTGGACCGGACTGAACCGGACTGGATCAGACCTCACTGGACTGGACCAGACTGAACCAGACTTTCTTAGCTGGACCAGACTGAACCAGATTGGACAGGACTGTCTCAGACTGAACCAGACTTTCTCAGACTGGACCAGACCTTGTAGTCCTCATGTGAACCTGTTCTCCTGTTTGTTGTCTAGCTGTCCAACACTCCTCCTACAGAGAGGGGGCAGCACCTGCTGGACGCTCTCAATAAATACAAGAGCAAGTAAGAACTACATTTGTCTCCTGATCGATACTGATCAATACTGACCGATATTGATCGATACTGATCAATGTGTGTGTGTTCAGGTTTCTGTGTGGGAAGGAGATCAAGAAGAGGAAGTGTATCTTCCGCCTGAGGACCAGGGTTCCCCCTAACCCCCCCTCCAAGCTGTTCCCTGAGCGCACTCCGAGTGACGGCGTGCAGGGACGTAAGAAGGGCGTGGTCAGGACCAGGTGCGTCTATATATTATATTTTTTATATATATATATATATATATATATATATATATATATATATATATATACACACATACATACAGTAGTGTTCAAAATAATAGCAGTCTAATGTGACTAACCAGATTAATCCAGGTTTTTAGTATATTTTTTAAAACTGTGGTCATACAACTAAATATTAGTTTAGTGATTCACAGGATTGCTAAATCCTAGAAACAAAAAAGTTTGAACAAAATAGTTTTGAGTTTGTAAAGTCAACGGCAGACACTGCTATTTTTTTTAACACACCCCTTTCAACTAATTGCCCAATTGCACAGCATTAAGAGCTGCATATCACCAATGCTGGGTCTTGTTGGTTTTCTGAGAATCTACTGCACCTACTGGTACCTTGTTTACCATGTAGCAATAAAAAATATACTAAAAACCTGGATTAATCTGGTTAGTCACATTAGACTGCTATTATTTTGAACACTACTGTGTATATATATATGAGAGAGAGAGATCATAAACTTTAACTCTTTGTGTTCAGCACTTGCGCTGAGAGGAGGAAGAGGAAGTCCAAGTGGCTGCTAGAGGACGCCATCCCTACAGTAAGACCCCTCACCTCTACTGGACGCTGTCTCTGGTTCTGTAACTAAACTGTCTCTCTGCCTGTCTGTCTCTCTGACTGCCTGTCTCTCTGTCTGTCTCAGAACGAGCTGTCTTGCAGCTGGACCTCCAACCATCACATGGCCAACATTTTTGACTTCACTCTGGATGAGCTGCAGAGCCTGAAGAGGTGAGAGAGATCAATGATCAATAATCAGTCACAGATCAATCCTCCAATCGAGAAACACATTCAGAGTTTAGTTTTTATCCTGAAGCTCGTCTTAAACCTGACGACTGGTTTCTGTGTGACGGTGCTGGCTGCGTTACACTCTGTTGACACTGAGACTGTCAACAGATCAATACACTCTGATCCTCCAATAATCAATCAATCAGACTGTCAACAGATCAATACACTCTGATCCTCCAATAATCAATCAATCAGACTGTCAACAGATCAATACACTCTGATCATCCAATAATCAATCAATCAGACTGTCAACAGATCAATACTCTGATCTCCTCAGCAGCTCCAGTAGAACCGTCAGTATTGATCAGGACTCCACTGATGCCTCCACCTCCGGGTCTGCTACCACCAGCGCCTCCTACAGCTTCAGGTAACCTCCACCTTTACCTCCACCTCCACCTTTACATCCACCTTTACCTCCACCTTTACCTTTACATCCACCTTAACCTCCACCTTTACCTTTACATCCACCTTTTCCTCTACCTTTACCTCCACCTTTACATCTACCTCCACCTTTACAACCACCTTAACCTCCACCTTTACCTTTACATCCACCTTAACCTCCACCTTTACCTTTACATCCACCTTTTCCTCTACCTTTACCTCCACCTTTACCTTTACAGCCACCTTTACCTCCACCTTTACATTCACCTTTACCTCCACCTTTACAACCACCTTTACAACCACCTTAACCTCCACCTTTACCTTTACATCCACCTTAACCTCCACCTTTACCTTTACATCCACCTTTACCTCTACCTTTACCTCCACCTTTACATTCACCTTTACATCCACCTTTACATCCACCTTTACCTCCACCTTTACATCCACCTTTACCTCTAGCTTTACCTTTACCTCCACCTCAACCTCCACCTTTACCTTTACATCCACCTTAACCTCCACCTTTACCTTAACCTCCACCCTTACCTCTACCTTTCCCTTTACCTCCACCTTTACATTCATCTTAACCTCCACCTTTACATCTACCTTTACCTCCACCTTTCCCTTTACCTCCACCCTTACCTCTACCTTTCCCTTTACCTCCACCTTTACATTCATCTTAACCTCCACCTCCATCTTTACCTTTACATCCACCTTAACCTCCACCTTTACATCTACCTCTACCTCCACCTTTACCTCCACCTTCACTGCCACCTCCACCTTTACCTCCACCTCTGTGTCCTCAGGAGGAGGGTGGGCAGCAGGAAGAGGAAGTTGCCTAGCAACAGCTACAGCCAGTGGGCCAATCGCAGCGAGGCGGGGGAGGAGTTTGGGGGAGAGGAGCCTTCTCTGGATGACCAAGAAGCTCCGCCCCACCTGACATCAGACTCCTCCCACTTCCTGTCTGACTCCTCCCAGATATCTGACTCCTCCCACCTCCACTCCTCCATCTCCTCGTACTTCGGCGTGGCGGGCCGGCTGACCAACGGCGAGCGCTACCAGGTGCTGGCCCGCCGTGTCACGGCCCAGGGGACAGTCCAGTACCTGCTTGAGTGGGAGGGGACCACGCCTTATTAGGACGGCACGGTAACAGGTGAAGCTTTGACCCCACCTCCTCTAACACACAGCCAGCTGCTGATTGGCTCAACCATTCAGACCCCAAAACTGGACCATATGGTCATATGTTCCAATAAACCTCCATGTCCCCTTAAACCACCCTGTTGGAGAGCTGAGCTGTTGGCTGTGTCTCTGCTGTGTGTGGAGGAGTCGGGTATCAAAGCTGAACCTGAACCTGAAAAAACAGTGTTTAGTTTAAATACAGCCAAAGACCACACACACACACACTCACACACACACACTCTCAGTCAGTAGTATTATGTCTGTTGTTTCTTTTCTCTGACATGTTAAACAGTCAGAAGCTCCTGAAGCCCCACGCTGTCAAACAGCCCGCTGCCTCACCTGTCCCCTCCTCTCCTCTCCTCCTCTCCTCTCCTCTCCTCTCCTCTCCTCTCCTCTCCTCTCCTCCTGTCCTCTGTCCCAGCCGGTCTGAGGGTCCCAGTTCATTCTTGTTGAACAGACAAGTTACACAAAGTGTTTTACAAAGTTACAGTTTCTGTGTTTTATCTGTTTGTGGACTGAATGTTTCAAAGACTTTTCATAATAAGCAACACCTGTAAACAACCACACACTGACAGTAAACAACCACACACTGACAGTAAACAACCACACACTGACAGTAAACAACCACACACTGACCGTAAACAACCACACACTGACAGTAAACAACCATAAACTGACAGTAAACAACCATTACCACGTTCAGTATCTATGCAAACATCAGAGGTTAGCTGGAAGCTAACTCCCCCATTGGTTTGAATAAGGAATGCTAACAGTGCTAATAGTGCTAACAGTCTCTGAGACGTTAAACTGCCACTCTGTCACTTTAAACCTGCTGCCATGGTAACCATGCTCCCCTCCCATTGGACGGTTGTTTTGATCATGTGACTGTTTGTATGATGCTGACCAATCAGCTGCCAGCTTTCTCTGAAATAAAAAACTGTTGTTTGACCTTTGACCTCTCTGTCTCTGTGTGTGTGTGTGTGTGTGTGTGTGTGTTTGTGTAATTATAGTTAACGAAAACTACAATTGAAAAAACATTTTTGTTAACTGAAATAAAAATAAAAACGAGTTTTAAAAAAAAATGATAACTAACTGAAACTGTATTGTGTGGTTACAAAACAAACTAAAATCATAGTGAATGGCTTGTTTTCGTCTTTGTCAACTTTTTTCATACATAATCCAGTATTTTCTATTTCTCTGCCGCTGAGTGTGTGTATTCCTGCTTTGTGGGCTTCCAGGAGAAGTGCGAGTGAAATTACCGTAATGGCACTATGTTGGCTATAAAGGGCAACTTCTCAGCTGTCAGAAAACATTGGAATTTTCCTGATAGTGCAAACCGTAGTGTTATTATGGTAAAAGTGTCACCGGCGCAACACTGTAAACATTGGACGTTGTGCTTTCACTGTGTGCAAATGGAAGTCTTCAATTCAAACATGATATTACAAATCACATTTTTTTTTGCGGTGGTGCTGAGAATCCAGCAGCGACAGTGCACCGCCACAGAATAAATGTAAGGGAAAGACTGCATAATCCTTTTTGGTTGATATGAAATGTATTTATTTAGCTCCAACTAACTAGCTGCTGGTTAGTGAACATGCAGGAACACATGGTGAATATGTTTACTGAGACTGGGATGTTACACTCCAACCAGAATACAAAACACCTGGAACTGTAAGAGTTAATAACCTTATTGGGGCTAAGATGGATAAACCAAAGGAAATAAAGGCTAAATTTATTATGATCTCTTTGAATCTCGCACCCAACGCATAGCCCATTACAATAAAACTAAAAAAAACTAAGCATATTCAAAAACTAAACTTAAACTAGCAAACTCACTCTTAAAACTAAATGAATTTGAAAAATGAAAATTCACAACAAAATTAAAACTAAAACTAATGAAAAAAACAAAACTATTATAACCTTTGTGTGTGTGTGTGTGTGTGTGTGTGTGTGTGCGCGTGTGAGTGAGTGAGAGTGCAGCAGGTGATGATCTTTTAATACCATTAAGGTTTTAAATAACACGTGAAAACAAAACACAGTCAGATGTTCAGGAGAGTCCTGAGGGTTGCCGAGAGACAGTCAGACAGCTGATCAGACAGACAGACACTTATTCAGACAGACAGACGGGTAAAGTGAACTGGCAGCATGAGGAGAAATCGTCGGGCAGCTGAAGAGACAAACTTCAGGATCTCCGTTCATCTACCTGTGTGTAAGTTCACCTGTCTCTCTGTTTACCTGTCTATCTGTTTACCTGTCTGTCCTCCTGTTGTTGTCTCGACATGTCTTCATCTCTCTCTGTCCACATTTACATATTTCTACCTGTCTGTGTCTCCGCTGGTCTGGTTACCTGTCTACCTGTCTCTGTGTTTCAGGTGTGTGATCAAAGAGCTGCTGTCATGGAGGAGCTGGTGAAACACCTGTCCAGGTGTCAGCATATGGGCTGGATGAGTGTGATTGGTGAGTGGATGATTGACAGCTGGATCAGATCAGACCGACTGATTTTATACCACTATTATTATAATTGTATTATTATTATAACTATCATTATTATCATTATTATTATTATTCTGCGTGGAGCTGTAGAATATAAACTGGTGATGTTGTCACAGAGCTGAAGAGCGCCCCCATTCATTGGCTGTCGTGTGGTCGGAGGGCGGAGCCTGACGTCTGGACCAAAATGTTCTGTATTCTGTCGGATTCTCAGCTGCTGATGCTGAACAACCTGGAGGTATGTTTAATAAACAATAACAGCTTCTGATGCTTAATAAACAACAACAACAATAATAATAAACAGCTTCAGATGTATAATAAACAATTATAATAATAAACATCTACTGATGTTTAATAAACAGCTTCAGATGTTAAATAAACAAAATGTTGTCTTAACAAACAAAATGTTACATTTCTTAAACAAAACATCCTGTTTATTAGATGAAATGTGTTAAAGAAGATGTGTGTTGTTTATGAAACATGTTTACTAATCTGTTGTTTATTAAACATGTTTAATCTGTTGTCAGGTCCATCCTCTGCTGCTGGCTGAGAGGGCAGAGTCTGTCACCGTCTGGCTGCTCAGATACTCACTGCACGTCACCTCAGGACCTCCTCCTGGACACGCCCACAAAGGTAAGAGATGGGACACAGAGAGACAGACACACACACACAAACAGACATGGACATGATGGACGTGGACTTTGATGCTGAGTTTGACAACGGTAAGAAAAATGTTTTCGTCTGTTTGTGTGTATGTGTGTGTGTGTCTGTGTGTGTGTGTGTGTGTGTGTGTGTGTGTGTGTCTGGCTGTCTGTTTGTGTGTGTGTGTGTGTGTGTGTGTGTGTGTCAGGGTTGTGAACAATAAACCAATGCGACCGGATATTTGGTTTAACAAGTGAGAGATACGGCTGCGTCGGTAGCAGCCTCCTCAATCAGCCATGAACTCCTAGATTAATCGGTTGTAGAGTCATGGATCAGGTATCGCGAGACTTGGAATCGGTTGGCAGCTTCAAACACTTACGGTTTGCGTCAGCGTCTTTAAAACAACGCAAGAGCTGAAGCTGCTCGTGAAATGGTTCTCACGCAACTCCAGGGGTCTCTCCGGTCTCTCCCAAGTTTCTTTTTTTTGCATCCCCGCTTCCCTCGTTTTAAGAGACATGAGACGTCCTTTCCTCCGAAGCGTCACGTGAAGCAACGTCCATTTCTATCACAGCTGGATCAGCTGTCAGTCGGCTTTAACAGCTGTAGACATGCACTAATAATAACAAAAAGTGTTTTCTCTGTTTAACAAACAGCTGCACATGAAAAACAACCTGTATTCTGTATTAATACTGTGAACTGTGTCCTGCTCAGAGGCACTGGAATGCCTTTATATTATATTATTTTTTCATTATTATTTGCATCTGTATATAGACGATCCTGGTGATAAATCATTATTTAATATCCCAGAACATGATTGTGGCTGCTGAACACCAGCCAATGTTTTATTAGGTTAGATGATTAAGGGAAAATGTAAATGATGTTACTCAGATCAAACCTACACTCAGAAATGATCAGCCTCACATGGGACTGAATGGAAATGACAAACGATGTTTTTGCTGACAGACAGACTCTCTACTGTTTGTTTTTGTTTTTTTACTTTAATAATATCCATAACAAATCTGAATGGGGGAAATAACAGACCATGAAAGGATAAAAAGCTTCTAGAACGATTTTTCTTTACATTATTATAAATGTAGAAAGATGTTTGTGGTCTTTTTGTTCTTCAGACCCACAATAAAACAGATTTTTAACTCCATGGTGATTCGGAAGATAAATATAAAACTTGTAGGTGACACATTATAAAATATCTACAACAAATATTAACTGTAGAATCAAATAAAATCGTATCGTTCTGACAGTGTTTCGAATGGAATCGGTTTGATAAAAGTATTTTGTTTTTTACTGTATCGTTACCTGTGTATCTAGATGCGAATCTAATCTTTTTAGTGCAACCCTAGTTTCTGTGTGTGTGTGTGTGTGTGTGTGTGTGTATGTCTGTCTGTCTGTCTGTCTGTCTGTCAGTCTCTGTGTGTGTCTGTGTGTGTGTTTGTGTGTGTATGTGTCTCAGGGATTATCTGCTCTTCTTAATCTTGACTTCATGTCTCAGAGATAATAATCTGATAATCTGATATTTGGGGTCGGTTACCGTGGTAACCTGACTGACAGCTCCTCTGTGATTGACAGGTCAGCTGCTTCTTTATAATGTTTTACATAAAAAAGATGAAGTGATGTCATTTTATGTCCATGCCCACTTTATGCTGATAACAGTCAGTGTTTCTCCTGCAGTAAATGTGTTATTGTGTCCTCGTGTGTGAATCTTTGTTAATCTCGGGGTCCCTAAACAGTCTGTGAGCTGCATAAATCGGGTCTGACTGGAGAGCTGAGACTCTTTTGGATTCAATGAGCCCGATGTTCTTCATGTGTGATGATGTTAGAGAGTGAAACTTGAGCTCAGCGTATAAAATGAGCTGCTGTGACCTCTAGGATAATCACAGCCTCATGAAACTTTACAACCACAAACTAGAGATCTGGAGCACTTGTCTTTATGTATTCATTTATTTATAATAATCAAATAATCAATGTATTATTTTATTATTATTTGTAGTTGATTTTTTAAAATGTATTAATTTATTTATTTATTTTAAGCTTAGAGAGTTTCCCCCATGACACAGTTTGAATGATTTGAATATTGAATAACAAATATGCAATGAAGTGTTGAAAAATGCAATATAAAAATTAGGGCCGGGACTCGATTAAAAACATTAATCTAATTAATTAGAGGCTTTGTAATTAATTAATAGGAGTGAATCACATTTTAATCGCATATAAATATTTGACCTGAGAACAGTGAGAGGTAAGTCCAACAGACCAATGCAATTTTGCCATTAAGTGTAGCAATAGCATATTTATAAATATAGTACATTTCGCAAATTCAGGTAGCCTATAGGTAGGTAGACCTTCTGTAAACTATAATACTTTGTTTTTTTTAAGTAAAACACAATACTTTCAAGAACATTCAGAATACTGGAAACCCTGACTATTAGAAAACATCTCTCTGTTGCTTCAGGTGCCATAACAGACTTTGTTGATTTACCAACAGCTGGTTTAAAAAAATCAAATTAATTTCAGTCCAACTCTCTCAATAACCTTGGCCAAAACAATAAAGAGATCAACATAAAGTGCCAGTTGCACTAACAAAATGTCTCATCATCCACGGGGCCAACCAAAGCGTCTCATCACCTCCTTCCTTCATGTTCACTGTGGTTTGTTGTTGTCTCAACTCATCAACACTAGTTGGTGCTCCAGTATAATCGGTCCGCCTGAAACTCATCCAGTGAGAAACGTTCCGCGGTGCAAAAATAAGTGTGATTAAAATGTGTCAATTTTTTTAACGCATTAATTTTTGTGTAATTAATTAATCTTAATTAACGCGTTAAAGTCCAGGCCGTAATAAAAATAAGATAAAAAATGTATGAAGAAAATATAATAATCCAAAAGTAAAAAAAATTGGGGGAAATAAATAAAAGTGAAAATGCAAACTTCCAATAATAAATAAATATTGATATAAATAAAATATTAAATAATATTTAAACCCTGATACACCTCAATCATTTTAATTTATTGATCAATAATTAATATAACATTAATATTATATCTGACATTAATGTTAATAATTAATATTATTATTAGTTGTGATCATCCAATTCCAACACAAACACACACACACACACACACACACACACACGACTGCTGCCGATCACCGTGGCAACCCTGTCAGTGCCAGTTTCCAAGGCAACAGCTGTGGAACTACAAACACTCCCATGATCCTCTCTGTTTCAGATGTTCCAGAGAGGGGGGTCCGCCGCCAGAGCATGCCCAGCGGTTCCACTGAGGACACGCCCACCACCAGGGTGACGGTGAGTACACACACACACACACACACACACACACACACACTGTCTCCATGGTAACAGGAGCTGCAGTCAGCTGTGGATCAGCTGATTGGCTCCACCTGCAGGTGAAACAGGGAGAACACAGAGGTCACCTGATACACTGATGATGATGTCATCATACGCTGATGATGTCATCAGACAAACAGCTAAGGGGGACGCTCCTTAGAATCTGAACTTAACCAGGTCCAGACTGAACCAGGTCTGGTCTACAGCATCTGTTACCATGGAGATAAATCCAGGTTAAAGACTCCAACCTCACATTGTTTCATTATAAACTCTGAATATCACACAGAGTTTCACTGCTCCTGCTCCTGCTCCTCATGCTCCTGCTCCTCCACCTGCTCTTGCTCCACCTCCTGCACCTTCTCCTGTTCCTCCTGCTCCTCCTCCTCCTCCTGCTCTTGCTCCTGCTCCTGCACCTGCTCCTCCTGCTCCTGCACCTGCTCCTCCTGCTCCTCCTCAGGGTTTCCTGTCCCGCCGGTTGAAGCAGTCTCTGAGAAGAACTCGCTCTCAGCCCAAACTGAGTCGTCCAAACAGCCTGAAGAGCGACACCAGGTAACCTCCTCCTATCTGAGCTCCTCTTTGCTCCTCTCTGAGCTCCTCTCTGCTCCCTCTGAGCTTCTCTTTGCTCCTCTCTGATCTCCTCTTTGCTCCACTCTGAGCTCCTCTCTGCTCCTCTCTGCTCCCTCTGAGCTTCTCTTTGCTCCTCTCTGAGCTCCTCTCTGCTCCTCTCTGAGCTCCTGTCTGCTCCTCTCTGAGCTCCTCTCTGCTGCTCTCTGAGCTCCTCTTTGCTCCTCTCTGAGCTCCACTCTGCTCCTCTCTAAGCTCCCCCCTGCTCCTCTCTGAGCTCCTCTCTGCTCCTCACTGAGCTCCTCTCTGCTCCTCTCTAAGCTCCTCCCTGCTCCTCTCTGAGCTCCTCTCTGCTCCTCACTGAGCTCCTCTCTGCTCCTCTTTGAGGTCTGAGTCTGAGCGCCTCCTGGTTGATGTTTGGTGGTTTGTAGCTGCCCTGTATCGCTGCAGGACCTTGATCCGTTTGGTCAGAACCTGATCCCAGAGCCTCCTACACCCTGATGAACTGGAGACTCTGAAGGCAGAGTGCAGCAGAGTTCTGCAGAGTCCTGTTTGTTCACAGCAACGTCCTATCAGGTCCAGACTCTCCCTGCTAACTTCACCTAAAGCAGGGTCTCTGTCTCAGGAGGTCAATGTCTCAGGAGGTCTTTGATCAGGAGATCTATGTCTCAGGAGGTCTATGTCTCAGGACATCTTGTCTATGATCAGGAGGTCTTTGACCAGGATGTCTATGATCAGGAGGTCTATGTCTCAGGAGGTCTTTGATCAGGAGGTCTATGATCAGGAGGTTTATGTCTCCGGAGGAGGAGAGGAGAGGAGGAGGAGGAGGAGAGGAGAGGAAGTAGGGCAGCTCTCTGCAGGGGAGGGGCTTCTGCTGTCAGAGGGAGGTCGAGTCACATAGAGACACAGAGAGAGAGGGCTGCTGGAGCCGTACAGCATCGATAGTAGCAAGCTAACAGACAGACAGACAGACAGATAGAAAGACAGACAGGTTCAGGATCAGCAGGTTCTCCATCTTTCCTTCCTGCTGAAGAAAAACATGGATCCATAACCCTCCTCCCTCCTCCTCCTCCTTCTCCTCCTCCTCCTCTCCTCCACTCTCTCTCTCTCCTCCTCTCTCTCTCCTCCTCCTCTCTCTCTCCTCCTCCTCATTCTTTCAGGATGCTCGGTGAGTATCTGCAGCGCTGCATTAAACAGCCTTTGTCCTCTGAACAGATAGACAGCTGCAGTGTGTGTGTGTGTGTCTGTCTGTATTCTACCTGATTTGCATGACCATACATGCTGCGTTAGTGTGTGTGTGTGTGTGTGTGTGTGTGTGTGTGTGTGTGTGTGCGTGCGTTAGCCTTCAGTCTGCACACAGCTAGCCTGGCATGTTAGCATGTGGCTAAGCTACATACACGCTGTAAGCCAACATGTTTAGCTAATGAGGTTAACACACACACACACACACACACACAGAGGAATTAGCTGTAAGCTGCTAACATTAAGCAGCTCGTTAAGATAATGATGAGAGCTAACAAGCTAACAGATCATCAGTTGCTGTCAGGACTCTTCAGACCTGTGTGTATGTGTGTGTGTGTGCGTGTGTGTGTGTGTATGTGTGTGTGTGTGTGTGTGTGCGATGTCAGAGGTCAGCTGGTTTCTTTGGACAGATCAGTTTTCAGATGGTTGATCAGTGATTCTAGTTCTCAGCATCAGTTTAAAGTGATTCAGTCTGAACCTTCAGTCTCTTGTGGTTTGTGTTTCCAGATACGGCTGGGCGATATATTGATAAAAACAATATATATTTTTAAATGTCATATGGAATTAGACCATAACGAATATATCGATATAGTTTAAAAAAAAATATTTCTATATAAATGCTGCCCTTACTAGGGTTTGTCATATTTACTTCTTTTGTAATGTTTGGTATTCTTTTCTCATATAAATATTTTATTTCATAGGCTATTTCTATTTATGATATTTTTTATTTAAATGTGGACTTTATGGAGATTTGATTTTTTTTTTTTTAAAGGTACTCCTTTTATACTATATTTATGTTGACTTAATTAAACGGTTTCAATAAAAATACTTGTGACATGTCATATTTGAATTTGACTGAACATTTGCTCTCACTTTGTGATAAAAATATCAGGATACATATCGTATATCGATATTCAGCCTAAATATATCAGGATTTGACTTTTGGTCCATATCGCCCAGCCCTAGTTCCAGAGGAAACAAAGTTCTTCATTTCTCCTCCATGAGTCCAGACCACCGTTCAGACAGACCAGTGGAGCTGAGAGTGGAGACATTTAGGGAAGTTTGGAGACATTTAGAGATGTTTAGAGACGTGATGACTAGAGTAAACAGGTTCCTAGACAAAGTTCACAGGTTCAACCAGCCGGCCGACAACTGACGCAACCGCAATCTTCAACCGCCGTCGTCTGCGGCTCGTTTGGAAGAATTGTGTTCACGAAAACATTAAAATGTTTAATAACGTTGTTTTCATGTCTAAGACGTGACTGAAACATAGATTCAGATTCAGGTAGGCCTGTCTTGATACATAAATACTGTATAACAACAGGAGTACTTTTTTTTAAATATCAAAGCTCCATAAAGTGCACATTTAAATAAAAAATGTATCTTAAATAAAATTAGCCTGATATTAAAATAGGCCAATCTTTTTCTGAAATAAATATATTTATATGAGAAAAGAATAACGAACATTACAAAAGAACTATTGATGCACTAATAGCTCTTATTGCACTATACCTTGATTGTTTGTTTTTATTCTTCCTGTAAGTCGCTTTGGATAAAAGCGTCTACTAAATGACTAAATGTAAATGTAAATGTAAAAAATATTGATATATGCGATATGGTCAAATTCCATATCACATTTAAAAATATATTGATATATCACCCAACCCTAATTCAGATTCATGTAGGCCTGTCACAATAATTACTATATTGACTTATCGTTTGATATATAAAAATGCAATAGTTTACACAATAGTTTTTTTCTGGACTCAATATATTGTTGTTTACATGCATGACTTTTTTGTGTTTTTTTGTGTTTAAAGTAAAGCTGTAAATGTTTGACAGGCAGCACAAACTGCAAAAAAAACAAAAAACTATATCTCCCAAGCAGCCATTCCAGCTGTTTACATGTTATTTTAATAATAAAATAATATAATACATAATGATTATCTCATTGCAATGTTTTGTTAACAGAGCCTGGAAGTCTATTTTATTTGTTTTGGTTGTAGTTTATTTATTTATGTTTTATTTATCTATCTATATTTTAATATTAATTTTCCACATTTCAACTCCAATGTTTAATATTCTCCACATTTAGAAATTAATTGCTGTGGAAAAGTATGTACTTATTATGCTCTAATATCGTTATAAAACTAAAACAACATCGATACAACGATACTTCATTTATCGTGATAGTTTCTGGGAAAATATATCGTCCTAAAAACATGCTATGGTGACAGGCCTAGATTTATTTATCTCTCAGCTGCTTGTTCAATGACTTCAGCTTCAAATTAAGTTACTGAATGAAAATGTTTCATACATTTAGTCTGAGCTCTCTGCTGCCTTCAGACTGGAACATGTCTGTTAGTTCAGAGTCGATGGTGAAGGGTTAACTAGTCTCATCAAGTTTAATCTGCTGGTTACATGAAATAAACTTGTTATGAACGCCATACGAGGGCGGGACTTGTTCTGTAGCTTTTTCCTGGCTTCTGATTGGACAACAGCTTCTTTGCTTAACTCTCCAACATTCAGACTTTTATCTCCCTCTGCTGGTTCAGCTGCTCACAGCTTCAGGTTGTTCTGTGGCTTTAACAGGAAATCACACCAGAGTTCAAGCGTCCCACGTCCTCCTGGCGCTTTCCATCGCCGTCGTTTTTCTGCTGTGTGGACAGCAGCCCTGGCTCCAGGTTTGTTCTGGTGTTGCAGGTGTGTGATGTCGCTCTCTGGCGGTGCAGGTTCTGCCCTCCAATGGTTAGAGTCCTACCTAGCAGGGAGATCTTCTTGGAGTATCTTGGAAGGGAGAAGTGTCCAAACTAGAAAAGCTTTCCACTGGTGTGCCTCAAGGATCAGTGTTGGCCCCCTTCTCTTCTAAATCTACACCACCTCACTTGGTGCAATCATCAACATCATGGCTTCTCCTACTACTGTTACGCCGATGATACCCAGCTGTTCCTGATGACAGAACATCACCTTCAACTTAACCTCTCAAAGACGGAGCTCCTCGTCATCCCAGCCCGTCCCACCTTATATCAGCCTACCAATCTTCAGCTTGGATCCATGCAACTCGTCCCACCAGCTCTGAAGGGAACCTGGGTGTCATGACTGATGACGAACTGATCTTCAAGGTTCATATGTGTGATCATGTTGATTCTCCCTGTTCAACATCAGGAAGATCAGACCCTACCTGACAGAGCAATCCACACAATTCCTGGTTCAGGCCCTCGTGTTATCACGTTTAGACTACTGCAACTCTCTTCTGGCAGGTCTTCCTGCTGCACCACCAAGCCTCTACAGATCTTCAACCAGCTCAGGAGAGCACATGTCACTCCGCTCCTCATCTCTCTCTCTGGCTCCCGGTCTCAGCAGCATCACATTGAAGCCTTTTGTCTGTCTACAGACAGCAGCACAGCTCCTACTTATCTGAACTCCTTTGTTCAGATCCACATACCCTCCCGCCCACTACACTCTTCCAGTGAAAGACATATGGCTCCTCTGCAGCTGAAGGGCTCTACGTCTCAAACCAGACTCTTCTCCTCTGTAGTGCCCCAGTGGTGGAACCAACTTCCAAACTCCATCCAATCTGCTGAGTCCTTCTCAATCTTTAAGAAGAGACTTAAGACCCAACTCGTTACTGAACACCTTCACTCTTGATCTACACACAGAACACACAAAAAACAACAAAAACAAACAAACAAATTCTGCACTCACTACTGAAAAACACTTCCGTCCGAACAGGACCCAACTTAGTCCATGCCACTTATTCTTGCTTATTCTTGTGTTGTTTCTTGACTTCATCCTTGGTTGTGTTGTATGATCTCTCAAATGTACGTCACTTTGAATTAAAGCGTCTGATAAATGACTTGTAGATTGTAGGTGTGTTGTGGTGTTGCAGGTGTGTGTTGTGGTGCTCTGACGGTGCAGGTGTGTTGTGGTGTTGCAGGTGTGTTCTGACGATTCAGATGTGTTGTATGTTGCAGGTGTGTGATGCGGCGGCTGCGCTGCGGTAGCCAGGAGTCGTTGCTAAGCGCCGGCTGTGTGTCATCTCTGGAGCTCAGGATGGACCAGTCAGTGATCATCAAACCCGTTCACTCGTCCCTGCTGGGACAGGACTACTGCTTCGAGGTGACGGTCGCACACACACACACACACACACACAGCGCCGCCGTCTCCACGGTGATGACCTCTGACCGCTGTCTCGTAGGTGACGACCTCGACAGGAACGAAGTGCTTCTCGTGTCGCTCGGCGGCGGAACGAGACAAATGGATGGAAAACCTGCGGCGAGCCGTTCACCCCAACAAGGACAATAGCCGGCGCCTGGAGAACGTCCTCACTGTTTGGGTCATCGAGGCCAAGGACCTGCCCGCCAAGAAGAGGTTATAACACATGTTATAAACATTCACACATGTTCTACACAGGTTATAACATACAGAGGTTATAACAGAGTTTATACCAGGTTATAATGCTTATCATGTGTGTCTTGCAGGTATTTCTGTGAGCTGTGTCTAGATGACAGCCTGTACGCTCGGACGTCCTGTAAGCTGAAGACCGATAACATCTTCTGGGGCGAACGCTTCGACTTCAGCAGCCTGCCGCCGGTCAGCGCTGTGACGCTGCACCTGTACAAGGACACGGACAGAAAGAGGAAGAAGGACAAGAGCAGCTACGTGGGATTGGTCAACATCCCCGTCGGCACGGTGACAGGCCGGCAGCTGGTGGAGAAGTGGCACTCAGTGAGCACACCGAGCACAATCCGCGGTAGGTCCGGGTAGGTCAGAGCGCAGTGACGTCAGCACGCCGCCGCCACGTCTCACTCTGTCTCCTCTCTCAGGGAAGTCAGCGGTGCCCACGGTGCGGGTGAAGGCGCGCTACCAGAGCATCGTCATCCTGCCCATGGAGCAGTACAAGGAGTTCGCTGAGTACATTAGCTCCAACTACCTGCTGCTCTGCAGTACGCTGGAGGCCGCCATCAGTCTCCGAGCCAAGGAGGAGCTCGCCGCTGCGCTCGTCCACATCCTGCACAGCACCGGCAAAGCAAAGGTAACCACGCCCCCTTCACAATAAAAGCACCACATCCTACACACCGCCCACCACACACCTCATTCACAATAAAAGCACCACATCCTGCACCTCGCCCACCACACACCACTTCACAATAAAAGCATCCTGCACCCCGCCCACTGAATGGCGTCTACCAACCTGCATCACCACGCCACAGTAGCTCCTCCCACTTCAAATGAACACAAACATCTGATTGGCTGTCACCTCACCTTGTCATCACATGACCAGGTTACATGATCTCATTCAGGACATTTAATAAAGTTTTATTGGACGGCGTGATGATGACCTCAGAGCATTTCTTGCAGGACTTCCTAACGGACCTGATGATGTCAGAGGTGGACCGTTGCCGTGACAACGACCAGCTGATCTTCAGAGAGAACACACTCGCTACGAAGAGCATCGAAGAATACCTGAAGCTGATTGGACAGAAATACTTGCAGGACGCCCTGGGTACACACACACACGCACACACGCAGAGCTCAGTTGGATGTCTGATCTCAGGTTGTAAATTAATCTGATGTCAGGTCGACAGAAACACGACTTCAAGCTGTTGAAATGTCATAAAGATATGAATTATTTTGTGATCCGAGGGAACAGTTTACTGTGCTGTGACCTGACTGATCCATAGAACAGATGGATCAGCACAATATTGTTGTTGTTGTTGTATGGATTTTAGGATGTCCCAAAATAAATGTATGGGTGCCTCACACGGGGAACCATTTATATTGGGAACAAAGGATTACGAATTAATGATGCTCTACACGGGGCACCATTTATGTTGTAAAGGGCGTCACCATAAATGTGTTTAAGGATGAACCTGAGCAACACTTGTGTGGGTCCCATAATTCAGAAGTGTGGTTAGATGGCTATGAGAATTATCAATGAATCAGAAATAATTATTAATGATAATAAATTATATGACTTTATTCACTTCTCTCTCGATCGGGGCACCACTCTGTAAAACAGAGAAAAGAGCCAATTCATCTAAATCAGTCTCATGGAGTTACTAAACTATCAATTTAGAACTTTGATTAATAATTAACTCTATCTGTGTGTGTGTGTGTGTGTATCTCTGTGTGTGTATGTGTGTAGGAGAGTTCATCAAGGCTCTCTATGAGTCTGATGAGAACTGTGAGGTGGACCCGTCTCGCTGTGCGACCTCTGACCTCTCGGAGCATCAAGCCAACCTGAGAATGTGCTGCGAGCTTGCCTTCTGCAAGATCCTTGACTCCTATAGGTAACAAGCATACACACACACACAACTACACACTAATACACAACACATAAGATCCTCTACTCCTACAGGTAACACACACTAATACACATAACTACACTCAACTACACAAGAACCTCGACTCCTACAGGTAAAAAACACACACACACACAGCTACACACTAATATACAACTACACAAGATCCTCTACTCCTACAGGAAACACACACATCTTTGACTCCAACAGGTAACATACACACAACTACACAAAACTACACAAGATCTTCGTATGGGATTAGAACACTGACATAAATTGCGCACTCGTAATGAGCGCGCATATTGTTTTTTCGAGCGCTTTCAAATCACTCGCGAGCTACTTTTGTACCCTGCATCTCTAGAGCAATATTGTAGCCTGTGAGGAGAAAAACATGTTTTGCACGTGCGCAGGTCCACTCTCACCTGCTCGCGTGCGCCCAGAGCCTGCACGTGAAACTTTCGTCCGCTCACGCGCGAGTGTGGTTCTTTTAGTGGGCAGTTTTTGTCAGTAAGGGGGCGGGCCGAATATGTACCGAATATGATTGGTTGAGCGACTTCGCTGATTAGACAGCAAGGTAAGGCAGCTCCACTAGGACAAACGGGACAAATCTCATAGCCCTGAATGCCTGAATAACATGGATTGTGATTTGGTGCTACATATTGCCTTGACTTGAAAGTTTGCAAAATGTCACACAGAGCAATGTACTTCAATAGGCTTGTCTGAGCGCTGTCTTTTGTTTCCTCCATCGTTGACATTAATCTGATAAAACACTCAGATTTTTGTAGCTTGGATCCTGTCGCACACATAGACTGTACATTTTTTATTTTGATAAAACTGTTTTGTTCATATTCTAGATGTAATTATTTGTCCTTGAAAACTATAAACATAATTTATTAAATTATCAACAAAAAAAACTTCAATACATGCCTGAGCATTCATGCAGGAAAAATATAAGCTTTTGCCTACATAGACACTACAGACTATCCAACAAACACATTTTTTTAGCTGTTTATAGTTTTGTCATTTTGTAGCATTTTGACAATGTAAGCACATATTAGTGACCTGTAACAGTTTAGATTAAGATAACATCAAATAGTAGTTGTGATATGTACCCTAGAGTAGTAGCGATATGTTTTATTATTATTTAATGTATATTTTAGTGACATAACATTTATCATAACATTTATTATTATTTAGGAGTAGCACTTTGTTTGAAGGAATAGGATGTGAAGAACTTAGAACGCCACCTGCCTGCTACTCTCTCAATGACACTTTCACTGTTAAACACTCAATTACCACTTCTGTGTCAAAACAAACAAAAAATATTTTCCAACTTAAGCCACCAGTATGAGTTGGGCTCTTAAAACACTGTATCATTCTTGTCCAGAAAATGTCAGCTTCCTCCGAACTATACATCATAGTTTGTAGTTCAGACTCTCCATTTAACCCTGATGACATCACTCTGACATCAACAGGTCTATTATCAGACTTTAGACATACAACAGGAAAACAAACTGAAGGCCTCATACACATAGTGTCCCTTAAACTAAATATATTAGGTATATATAAGGTTATTTTTATTCATAAGCATGGTGTATTTGAAAATACAGGTAGATAATGTGGATCTTTATCCTGGTTAAACTGAACCATTCTATTTATTCACTATTTTTTCATTTATATACTATTTAAAATCAATATAGTAGCTGTATATTCATCATTATAGAGGCCTTAATGTTAATGTTGTCACATTAAGATTTTCCCTTTCT
Source organism: Centropristis striata (assembly GCF_030273125.1). NCBI lineage: Eukaryota > Metazoa > Chordata > Actinopteri > Perciformes > Serranidae > Centropristis > Centropristis striata. Next base: position 35,731,843 of record NC_081523.1, on the reverse strand, counting down.
GTCCTTACAGATATTCTGTGTGCAACAGGATATGCTCAGACAAGCATATTGAAGTACATTGCTCTGTGTGACATTTTGCAAACTTTCAAGTCAAGGCAATATATAGCACCAAATCACAATCCATGTTATTCAGGCATTCAAGGCTATGAGATTTGTCCCGTTTGTCCTAGTGGAGCTGCCTTACCTTGCTGTCTAATCAGTGAAGTCGCTCAACCAATCATATTCGGTACAATGGTGATTGGCATGCCTGCCCAGGCCCGCCCCCTTACTGACAAAAACACCCACTAAAAAAACACACTTGCACGCGAGCAGACTCTGGTCGCGTGCAAGCAGGTGAAAGTGTTGCGCGCGAACAGAGGAGAGCGGACCCGCGTGCGTGCAAATCATGTTTTTCTCCTCGCAGGCTACAATATTGCTCTAGGGAGCAGAGATGCAGGTTACAAAATAGCTTGCTAGTGATTTGAAAGCGCTCGAAAAAAACAATATGCGTGCGGATGTTTGATTTGCACGCGCGCTGGTCTCATTACGAGTGCGCGATTTATGTCAGTGTTCTAATCCCATATCTTTGACTCCTACACGTAACACACACTAATACACACAACTACACAACAATACACAACTACACAACCCACAAGATCCTCGACTCCTACAGGTAACACACACACACACACACACACACACACACACACACACACAACTACACACAACACACAACAACACAACTCACAAGATCCTTGACTCCTACAGGTAACACACACACAACAACATACTAGTACACAACTACACACAATAACACACTATTACACGACTACACGACCAACACACAATAACACACAAGTACACACAACAACACTAGTACACAAGTACACACAACAACACTCTAGTACACAACTACACACAACTAATACACAACTACTCAACCAACACACAACTACACACAACACACTAGTACACAACTACACAACCAACACACTAGTACACAACTATAGACAACACACTAGTACACAACTACACAACTACACACAACTAGTAAGCAACTACACAACCAACACACAACTACACACAACACACCAGTACACAACTACAAACAACTAACACACAACTACACACAACAACACACTAGTGCACAGCTACACAACTACAGACAACTAGTACACAACTACACACTAGTGCACAACTACACAACTACAGACAACTAGTACACAACTACACAACCAACACACAACTACACACAAGTAGTACACAAATACACAAACAATGCACAGCTACACAACAACACACTAGTACACAACTACACACAACTAGTACACAACTACACAGCCAACACACAACTACACACAACAACACACTAATACACAACTATACAACTCACACATAACTACACAGCCAACACACAACTAATACACAACTTCACACTCAGTTAAACCAGACGTGATGTATTGTAGTAATAATAAATAATAATAATATGCCTAATAATAAGCCCCGTCCCCTGTCAGGGTGTTCCCTCGGGAGTTGAAGGAGGTGTTTGCATCATGGCGACAGGAGTGCAGTAACCGGGGGCGACCTGACATCAGCGAGCGCCTCATCAGCGCCTCACTGTTCCTGCGCTTCCTGTGTCCCGCCGTGATGTCACCGTCACTGTTCGACCTGATGCAGGAGTTCCCCGACGAGCGTTCGGCGAGAACGCTGACGCTCATCGCCAAGGTCATCCAGACCCTCGCCAACTTCAGCAAGTGAGTGGGCTTTTATTGTGAAGGAGCCTCAGGGTTTTTTATTGTGAAGGAACCTCGCCAACTTCAGCAAGTGAGTGGGCTTTTATTGTGAAGGAACCTCACCAATTTCAGTGAGTGAGTGGGTGAAGGAGCCTCTGGGCTTTTGTTGTGAAGGAGCCTCTGGGCTTTTACCGTGAAGGAACCTCGCCAACCTCAGCAAGTGAGTGGGCTTTTATTCTGAAGGAGCCTCGCCAACTTCAGCAAGTGAGTGGGCTTTTATTGTGAAGGAGCCTCTGGGCTTTTATTTTGAAATGACTGGTGGGTTTTATTTAGATTTTTGTATTTTTGACTTGTAGATACCTGTATGGTATGTTCACCTATCCCTGTCTCTGTCCTGTCCCTGTCTCTCCTGTCCTGTCCCCCCTGTCCTGTCCCTGTCCCTCCAGGTTTGGGACTAAGGAGGAGTACATGCTGTTCATGAATGACTTTGTGGAGCGTCAGTGGAGCAGCATGCAGCGTTTCCTTCAGGAGATTTCAAACCCTGACGGGCTGAACCATACCGCCGGCTTCGACGGGTACATCGACCTCGGCAGAGAGCTGTCCAGCCTGCACACCCTGCTGACCGAGCTCGACCAGGTAACTCACCTGTCCAGGTTACAAACCTGTCCAGGTTTCTCACCTGGCCAGGTAACTCACCTGTCTGTCCCTCTACCTGTCTGTCTCTCTACCTGTCTGTCTCTCACTTATCTCTCACCTGTCTCACCTGCCTGTCTCTCACCTGTCCATCTCTCACCTGTCTGTCTCTCACCTTTCTCACCTGTGTGTCTATCTACCTGTCTGTCTCCAGTCCTGCCTGGTGAAGCTCAGTCCCCTCCCTCGGATCCTCAGGGACGTGTCTGCGGCGCTGGCTAACCCGGGGGGCGTGGCCAGCTGTGGGGGCGTGGCCGTGTCGTCGCCGGAGCCTCAGCGGGTGGTGTCCCCACCCCCCATGTCTCCGCCCCCTCTGTCCCCGCCCCTGTCACCTCCCCTGGCGGCCTGTAATCCGTCCATCGGCCTGCAAGGCGGCGTCGGGTTGGACGGAGGGTCAGTATCACGCGGACCGATCACAGCTGGGCATGGCCAGGGCTCATACTAACTTGATGTTTGTGTAGTTTGGTAGATTTCACACGGCTGCCGTCTCCGACCCCCGAGAACAAAGACCTGTTCTTCGTCACAAAGGGCTCCAGCCTGCAGCCCGCCTCAGGTGACCTCTGACCTCTGCACACACTGTGACATCTCTGTGACCTTTGACCTGTGTCTGACCTTTCCTGTCCTGATGATGTCACTTCCTCTAGGCCTGCAGGGCTCGCCGGCACCAAGCTCCTCGTACTCGGAGCCGGCGGAGGAGGCGGGGTTCGACCTGACCAACGGGGGCCGGAGGGAGGGGCCCGACCTGACCAATGAGAGCCGCAGCCTGTCTCTGGTGGACCTGCAGGACTCCGCCCCCGGCGAGGGGCTCGACGACAGCCAGTGGCAGCGCCGCACGGGGCTTCTCCCCCTCTCCTTCCAGAACCCTGTGTACCACATGACCGCCACCTCACCGCGACAGCAGGACGCCACGCCCTCCGATGGCTCCGCCGGCTCGCAGAACGCTGACGACCGGAACGCCACAGCGACCAAACCAGCGTTCCTCACCCAGATGTCTGTGGGGCTGGGAGGGGTGGAGCGGGGGGGCGGGATGTCCGCCATGTCCAGCAGCAGCAGTGGCGAGGAGTACTCGAGACGGGCGCTGTCCGACACACTCACAGGTACTGCTTTATTAGGTACACCTGGAGACCAGTACTCTATGTATTTATACTGCAATATTCTGTATTTATGCTGCAGTACTCTGAGTATTTATACTGCAGTACTCTGACTCTGTGGCTCTGCCCCATCAGGTAGCTCAGCCCCCCCTCGTCAGAGCTCTGGTCCTCAGAGACGCATCGATCAGCCTCCTCCCCCATCCTCGGCTCCTCCGGGACCTCCTCGGGGTCGGACACCTCCCAGCATGCTCAGTGGCGGCGGCAGCTCTGCCTACCCACCCCGCCCCGCCTCCGGCAGCATGATGTCATCGAGTCCTGATTGGCCAAGCAGCGGACAGTCCCGCCTCAGACAGACGTCGTCCTCGTCTAAAGGAGACAGCCCCGAGAAGCAGCGGCCCGCCGCCAAGGTGACCACATCATCACCACACCGTTACGACGGCAACCTGCCAACATAAGGGTGTGTCAGTGTGTAACCGTGTGTATGTGTGTGTGTGTGCAGGCTCCCTCCCCCTGTGCATTGGACCGGACCGCCGCCTGGCTGCTCAACATGAACTCCGCCTCCTCCTACGGTGAGACGGACGACGGCCACGACGACGCGATGATAGAGAAGGTGAGACGCTCCCCGAACCAGACTGGACCGGGTCTGCTGGGTCTACTGGATCTGACTGTGTGTGTGTGTGTGTGTGTGTGTGTGTAGTACCAGCAGGAGATTGCGTTGCTGCAGGAGAAGTTGCGTGTTGCGGCGCTGCGCCAGGACGAGTGCGAGGCCAGGCTGCTGGTCCAGGATCAGCAGAACCAGCGCATGTTGCAGGAGTACCAGGTGAGTCACCTGATCCACCTGGACACAGTCTACACTCTTCATCATCCAACACGAGAAGATCTGAAGATTTGTTTTCATAAAAATTTACCAAAATAAATGAGAACATGTCCCATAGAACACAATGAGAAACGGACTCCAAGAATCGCCACCTTCACGCAATGTAGGGGTTTGTGTGCTCCAGTGACCTGGGAGCCGTGTTGTCGGGAGCATTAGCTCCTGGTAGGTTCTCACAAGGCAAAGTGGTCCCAGGGGAGGGGCCAGACTAACTAGCGATTCAAAAACCCTTATGAAGCGGACACATGTACAACGGTGTACCTCACCCGGCATGTGTAAACTGGGGCCCCCTCCTGGAGCCAGACCCAGGAGAGGAGCACGCAGGTGAGCATCTGGTGGCCGGGCCTTTGTCCATGGAGCCGGCCTGGCTCAGCCCGAAAAAGCCATATGGAACCACCTGTAGTGTAGGGCATAAGGGTCGGGTGCATTGTAAGCTGGGCGGCAGGCAAAGGCGGGTACCTGGGCGTGCTGACTGGCTCTGGGGACGTGGAACATCACCTCGCTGGCGGGGAAGGAGCCCGAGCTTGTGAGGAAGGTGGAACGTTACCGGCTAGATATAGTCAGGCTCACCTCCACGCATGGCCTGGGCTCTGGAACCAAACTCCTGGAGAGAGGCTGGACTCTCTCCTTTTCGGGAGTTGCCCAGAGGCACCGGGCGGGTGTGGTGATACTCATAAGCCCTAGGCTGAGCGCCGCTGTGTTGGACTTCTCCCCGAGGAATGAGAGGGTCGCCTCCTGGGGACTCTATTGTTCTTCTGGGAGACTTCAACGGCAACATGGACAACGATGATAGTACCATGAGGGGGGTGATTGGGAGAACAGGGAACAGGTTCTGGAAAACCGTTGGGCGACTAGGGAATGGAAAGCAGGACTTGGCTCAAGCTGTGTTCAGTGGGGGAGGAGACCTGCTGACCCAACCTGGGGATGTTGTCAGACGGTAGAAAGAGTACTTTGAGGAACTCCTTAATCCAGCCAACACGTCCTCCACAGAGGAGGCAGAGTCTGAAGACTCAGGGGAAGACTCATCAGTATCCTTGGCAGAAGTCGCAGAGGTAGTTAAGAAGCTGCCTGGCAGCAAGACACCAGGGTTGAATGAGATTCGCCCTGAGATGCTGAAGGCTCTGGGCACTGTTGCGCTGTCATGGTTGACACGCATGGTTGGGTGGTTCCCATTTTAAAAAGGGGGACCAGAGGGTATGTTCTAATTATCGTGAAATCACACTGCTCAGCGGACCAGTGCTTTACCCTTGCTAGACCCCTGGAGGGGTAATGGGAGTTTGCTCATCCAGTCTACATGTGTTTTGTGGACTTGGAGAAGGCTTATGTCCGTGTCCCTTGGGGAGTCTTGTGGGGAGTACTGCGGGAATATGGGGTACCGGGCTCATTGCTATGAGCTATCCGGTCCCTATATAACCAAAGTGAGAGCTGTGTCTGCATACTCGGCACAAGGTCAAACACGTTCCCAGTGGCTGTTGGCCTCCGCCAGGGTTGCCCTTTGTCTCCAATTCTGTTAGTGGTCTTCATGAACAGGATCTCAAGGCACAGTCGGGGGGAGAAAGGGATCCGGTTTGGTGACCTTAGAATTGCATCTCTGTTTTTTGCAGATGATGTTGTTCTTTTGGCTTCATCAGACCGGGACCTCCAGCACTCATTGGGGCAGTTTGCAGCCGAGTGTGAAGCGGTACGGATAAGAGTCAGCACCTCCAAGTCTGAGGAAATGAGTTTCCTCCGTAGGGTGGCTGGGCTCAGCCTTAGAGATAGGGTGAGGAGCTTACACATCCGGAGGGAGCTCGGAGTAGAGATGCTGCTCCTTCACGTCTAAAGGAGCCAGCTGAGGAGGTTTGGGCTTCTGGTAAGGATCCTCCCGGGCGCCTCCCGTCAGAGGTGTTCTGGGCATATCCAACTGGTAGGAGGCCACGAGGAAGACACAGAACACGGTGGAGGGATTATATCTCCTGCCTGGCCTGGGAACGCCTCGGGGTCTCGATGCTCCCGCGACCCAGCCCCGGATAAGCGGAGGACAATGGAGGGATGGAGAAAGGGACTGTTGAGAGGAGATGAACAGCTCTCTGAACTTTAAAATGAAACAAGATTTAAAGTTTAAACTGTATTCTGTTCCCTAACTGTCAGTTTATAATGGTGTGTATTGGATGACATCACAGCTGTGGAGAGAGTGGAGAGGCTGGGACGGACCGAAATCAGAAAGACTTTTCTTTCTCATCACTCACATTCTGTTGTTGGGACTCATGGTTTTAACAGGAAACCCTTTTTTTCAAAGTAAAAGCCCCACAAAGTAACTATATCTTAACAGGAAGGTCAGGTATCTGTATTTATGTTTCATAAATGAAACTCCAGTTATAATTCATTTGTGTGTGTATGTGTGTGTGTGTGTGTGTATGTGTGTGTGTGTGTGTATGTGTGAGTGTGTGTGTGTGTGTGTGTCTGTGTGTCCGTGTGTCTGTGTGTCTGTGTGTGTGTTTTAGGTGCGGTTGGAGGACACAGAGAGCAGACTGAGGAGGCTGCAGGACGATAAAGACCTCCAGATGAACAGCATCATCAGCAGGTCTGTCTCCACACCTGTCTGTCTTCACACCTGTCTGTCTCTACACCTGTCGTCACTCTGACCAGCAGACAAACAGAAACTAATAGAACATATTGAGAAATTTTATATATATATATATATATGTATATATATATATATATATATATATATATATATATATATATATATGTAACAAACTTTATAAAGCACCTGTCTGTCTGCCTGTCCGTCTGCCTGCCTGCCCGTCTGTCAGGTTGATGGCGGTGGAGGAGGAGCTGAAGAAGGATCACTCGGACATGCAGGCTGTGGTCGACTCCAAACAGAAGATCATAGAGGCACAGGTACCTGTCTCTCTGACCTGTATGTCTCTCTGACTTGTCAGTTTGACTGTCTGTTTGACTCTCTGACCTGTCTGTCTGTCTGTCTGCCTCTCTGACTTGTCAGTTTTTCTGTCTGTCTGCCTCTCTGCCCTCTCAGTCTCTCTGACTTGTCTGTCTGACTGTCTGCCTCTCTGACCTGTCTGTCTCTCTGACCTGTCTGTCTGGCTGTCTGTCTGCCTCTCTGACCTGTCTGGCTGACTGTCTGCCCTTTTGACCTGTCTGTCTCTCTGACCTGTCTGTCTGACTGTCTGTTTGCCTCTCTGACCTGTCTCTCTGATCTGTCTGCCTCTCTGACCTGTCTGCCCCGCTGACCTGTCTGTCTGCCTCTCTGACCTGTCTGTCTGGCTGTCTGTCTGCCTCTCTGACCTGTCTAGCTGACTGTCTGCCCTTCTGACCTGTCTGTCTCTCTGACCTGTCTGTCTGACTGTCTGTTTGCCTCTCTGACCTGTCTCTCTGATCTGTCTGCCTCTCTGACCTGTCTGCCCCGCTGACCTGTCTGTCTGCCTCTCTGACCTGTCTAGCTGACTGTCTGCCCTTCTGACCTGTCTGTCTCTCTGACCTGTCTGTCTGACTGTCTGTTTGCCTCTCTGACCTGTCTGTCTCTCTGATCTGTCTGTCTGTCTGCCCTGCTGACCTGTCTGTCTGCCTCTCTGACCTGTCTGTCTGTCTGACCTGTCTGCCCCTCTGACCTGTCTGTCTGGCTGTCTGTCTCTCTGACCTGTCTGTCTGACTGTCTGACCTGTCTGTCTGTCTCTCTGACCTGTCTGCCTGACCTGTCTGTCTCTCTGACCTTTCTGTCTCTCTGACCTGTCTGCCTCTCTGACCTGTCTCCCTGACCTGTCTGTCTGCCTCTCCGTCTGTCTGTCTCTCAGGAAAAGAGGATATCTAGTCTTGACGCGGCAAACAGTCGTCTGATGGCAGCGCTGACTCAGCTGAAGGAGCGTTACGCAGTGACATCACAAAGGAACGGCCTGTCTCCTAGCAACACGTCCTCTCTGCAGATCACTGAGAACGGAGAGTTTCGGAACTCCGGCAACTGCTGAGCTCTGATTGGTTCTGACTGGAGACGGGGGCGGGGCTGAAATGATAACCACACCCCTTTATAAACCAATCGATCACAGACCTGTCAATCAACCTCCAGCCTGGCTCCGCCCCTGTTGCTAGGTTACCCCTCAGTTCTTGTTTTTGTTTTGCATGTTTCAAGTCCGACATCATATCCTGTTTCCTTTTGCTACTTCCTGTTGAGAGAACTGCACGTCTTTATGAGCTCAACCCCACCTGTATATGTCTCTGGTCTGACTGGAGTAACCCCACCTGTACATGTCTCTGGTCTGACTGGAGTAACCCCACCTGTACATGGCTCTGGTCTGAAGGAGTTTCCCCACCTGTACATGGCTCAGGTCTGACTGGAGTAACTCCACCTGTACATGGCTCTGGTCTGAAGGAGTAACCCCAACTGTACATTGCTCTGATGTTTATTTGAAAGTTAAACTTTATTTAAAGAGACAGTCGACAGTTTGAATATATTTGTAATTTTTAGGCTCTTTATGTTGAGATTCTGTCTTAAAGCAACAGTGTGACATCTTTGTCTTGGTCCTGGTACCCAGAGGTCCAGATTAGCCTAGCTTAGCACAAAGACAGAGAGGGGGAAACTGTTAGCCTAGCAAGTTGTGTTTGCCGCTCTGGGCTTCTGTAGTTCAGAGAGTTTGACGTTAGTTTGTGTTTCAGAGAATTTACTGATTTTAATGTAAAAATCAGATTTTATTGTAAAACAGAAAAAAGTTTAAATTGTGATGAATCGTTTGTGAACACACTCGTCTGCTGCCCTCAACTGTACTGGACTCTGCTGAACTCCACTGGACTCTGACTCTACTGAACTCTCCTGGACTCTAACTGACTCTACAGAACTCTATCAAACTTTACTGAACTCTAGTGGACTCTGCTGGACTCTACCGAACTTTACTGGACTCTGCTGGACCCGACTGGACTCCACGGGATTCTACTGAAGTCTACTGGACTCTCCTGGACTCTGCTGTGTTCACTGTGGCTTTTGTCTCTGTTGTTATTTATCATCAATATTTATAAAGATAATAAACTGTCACAAGTCTGTTTCACTGTTTTATTCATCAGGTGAGACAGGAAGTGATGACATGTTTGATTCATCAGGTGAGACAAGAATTGATGTCACTGTTTTATTCATCAGGTGAGACAAGTGTAAACAGGAAGTGATGTCACTGGCTCCAGTATTCGGGGTTCCAGCCCAGGAACCAGCCAGTGAAGGTCGGCGGTTCGAAGCCGTGTTTGACGATGACAATCGGCATGCCAGAGTCCCTGTCTGCCGGGTCGCTCTCGATGTACCTGAGAGCTGTAGAAAGACAGGCGGACAGGTAGGTGGGCAGGTGGAAGATGGACAGGTAGACAGACAGGGGGACAGGTAAACAGAGGGGACAGGTGGAAGGTGGACAGACGGGACAGGTGGATAGACAGGTAAAGAGGTGGAAGTAGGACAGACAGGTGACAGGTGGACAGACAGGTGACACGTCAGTCTGTTGCTAAGTGACAGCAGCGTCCAATCAGGACGAAGGTCAAAGTTTATGAAGACCAGGTGAGTCACCTGTCAACAGGTGAGTGACATTTATCACTACTTAAGTGATAAATCACTTCCTGTGTGTCTCACCTGACGCCGCCGCCTCCGTCTTCTCGTCCTCGTTAGCTTCGTTACCGACCCACATGAATACCTGGTCCCAGGTATCCAGGATCATGACGTCGTCAGGGGCGAGGTCGTCCTGGGTCAGCTCCCCTGAGACCTCCTCCATCTGGAGACAGGTCACATTATTATATTATATATACATATATAAAACTATTATATTATCGTTATTAATAACCCCATGTGAGTTCTACCAGTCGACCAATCAGATTGATGCTCTGTACACCTGAATAACCAGGTGCATGCACCTGTCGTCTCACCAAAACTCTCAGAAATGAACTTTGTGCTATTTTAACACATGTTCAACCATGCTGTGGACTCATGACATCATTGATGACAGGTGAGCTCGTCACCTCTAATTTTGCTTCAAATGCAGATTTTTTTTCTCCGTTTATCATTGAGTTTTTAATTCCTTGTTTGATATAGCATTTGTTACATGGTGCATTATTTATATATAATACATGATATCAGCTACAGACTCTTGTTGTCCTTTAACATGCTGCTGTTGTGTGCGTATATATATATATATATATATATATATATATATATATATATATATACATATATATATATATACACACACATATAAATATACACATATATATATATATATATATACATATACATACACACACACACACACATGATTTTAATCATTGTGTGATATGGTGAGTACTGATACAATATATTGAGATTTAACTGCATTTTGAGTACACAGAATTAAATTCAATCAAGAATTGTTTTGTCAAATAATAACTGAATTGGAAGGCAGCCATGTGTGTGAAGAGGAACCAGAGAGCCCGTTTTCATTGAGGTCACATGACCGCTTTGAAAAAAAAGTAACTTTGCTGCATCATTTTAACAACTTCTTGATACGATAGCCTGACACATGGAGCCTACAGATTCATTACATCTTCTAGTTTCATATGATGCCTGAATCGAGATTCATAGATGTGAAAAGATTTCCCACCTTTAGTAGTCAGGTGCAAATATGATTTAACCCTAAAAAAAATCTACCAAAAGGTTTCTCAGTGGTTTACAGTAGTATCAGATGTACTTAAAAACATACTAAAAGTTCACCAATTTCTGACTCCAAGAAATGCCCTATTTTCAAAACCTCCAGGTCTTTAAAATGACCATTACTCCTTCTAGTCAGGAGGCTGAGCTAAATAAAGGGGACACATCGGACAAAAGCTCCACATGTTTTCCACATGCTCTCTATCACCATAAGTTTCAATTTTCGATGGGAGCAACTTCATCAAGTTTGTGGATCGGAGATGGCAGCCATATAAAGTCTATGAGAACCAATATATCTTCCAAGCCACTCAGAAGGTCAATCTTTGTGTGAAAATCTAAATTTTCTGGGTCAAGGAATCATTTAAAGCTATTGAGAATATCACTAAATGATTATTGGATCAAGTAGATATGTTCATTTTGGCAATGTATTTATGTCATTTCCAACTCATGAATATAGGTCATATACGGTGCATATATTCTGAAAAATGAATAACATGCATACATTTAATTTAACTTTATTAGCTTCACTCATATTATTTATTACATTTACAACCACAAAGATCTCTGCAGTTCCAGTGAGACTTCCTGCATGTGCACCTTGCACCACAGACACTACAGTTTCCCTTCAGTAATTAGGGCCACGGGGCAATCGCACCGAGCACTGGTCCCATACAGCTGTAGGGACCAGTGCTCGGGGCTTATATATCAAAACGTGTGGTTTGATCGGGATCGGTGTGGTATTACTTTTCTCTACAGAATACGAACTGCCCAAAATTTTGCATTGAAGTGAATGGGACGGCCGAAAAAAAATGAGCGAAAAAGAACAATAATTGGAGATTTTTAAACGTCTACTTCTCCGGCATAATTTCACCTAGAGACTCCATTTAAACTTTGAACAGCAGACACAAGTCTTGTGTATCGATGTATTAATCCACGTTGTGATAGGTCATATAGTTTTTTATCAATCCCTGTTCAATGACCATGATCATTTTTGGAGAAATTCTGAGATTATAATGGGTGTGTATTGCACAGAATGTTCGTGTCACAGTGTGTGACATCATCGCCAGAGTGTAGAGGGAGAGAAAAAACTGTCAAAAAATAAATTTGAAAACTGTGCTCCAGGCCGCAAATTCCACTCTACAGAAATAATTTATACATAGAAACGTAGGAAAATTTGTCTCCTCACTCACAATCCTCTGGTAAAGCTGTCAGAGTTATAGTTTGGGCGTAGGATGCACAGATGCGCCACCAACACGCACCAACAGCCTCATTGGCTCCCATATTAAAAACGCATAAAGATTTCTGAACAAGGGAGATGTAACAGTTTTTTTAGATCACTCTAACAAAGCTATTTTTTCATTTTTCTTTTAAAAAAAAAACATATGTAGACATTCAGGAAGAACTCAGGACGCTGAAAGTGAAGTTGGATCAATGATAGGTATTATGGTTTTGCCAAAAATGCTTTCTGTTCGAGGCCAGAAAATCTGTCCACCTCTGCTGTCACTCTGCCGGAACAGGTGTCAGTTAATTCTGTTGATTGCTTTGATCTGATTGCCTTTGATCTTTGATGTGATTACAGTTACAGATACACATGCACACACACACACACACATGCGCGTAAGCGTGCACACTCCTCACACATGCATACATATGCTTCAAACACTCACGTGCATACACACACACACACACACAGGTAACTTTATGTGATTTTAATTACACACACACACACACAGAGGTAACTTTATGCGATTTTCGCTACACACACACACACATTTTGAGGTTAAAGGGCTTAGTTTGAAATCTCTGAAGAATCTCATCATAGTGTACACACACCGGCAGTAGCCCCCGTGGCCCTTTCAGAATTTCCCCAGAGGAAATTTTCTAGTTATTATTATTATTTTATTATTATTATTATTTCTCCTTTCTCACATGGCTTTGCCAAGTGTTGGCAGCTTCCTGTCCATCTTCAAAATTATACCTTTCTATTGGTCAGACTTTGGTAAACTTTTAGTATGTTATTAAGGACATCTAATACAAGAAACAGCTGAGAAACCTTTTGTTAGAATTTTTTAGGGTTAGGTGTTTTTTTTCTTCTAGTCTTTAACGTGTTTCTGACTCAACAAACATCAATGTTCAACTTGTCAATAATAAAATAATGTGATGTTGGTGTAACAACTGATGATGGCGTGAATCTCTATATTTATTTATTTATTTGCTTTAAACATGAGAAACAAACAGAGAAGTGCCTCGTTAGTGACCACAGACCTGAAAGTTGCCGGTCTTGTTGGAGCAGGCGAACAGGCGCGGCGGGTGAGCCTCCATGTTGTTCTTCAGCCGGGGAGAGCGGCAGTACTCCCCCTGCCCCCCCAGGGCCTCCCAGAATCCACCTGTAACCACAGAGACAGAACCTGTCAGACCCAGTTCACTGAGGACATCGTGGACCAAACAGACGCCCCCACCCCCCCCCACCCCCACCCCTTACCTTCCTCCTCCCCCTCCTCCAGCAGGGTGGGGGTCACCTGCAGGAGTCCAGCCAGGTGCTCCGCCCCCCCGAACTCAGCCGAGCTGCTGCTTCGCCCCTTCCAGGTCCAGGATCCAGAGGGGGCGACCAGCACAAAGACGTCACTGGAGTTGAGACTGGAGGAGCTCGGATCCACCTGAGGACCAGAGGGTCAGACTCGGACGTTCAGCGAACAGAAGAAGTGTGGGGCGTTCAGGGACTAGAAGAAGTGTGGGGCATTCAGGGACTACAACAAGTGTGGGACATTCAGGGACTACAACAAGTGTGGGAAGTTCAGGGACTACAACAGGTGGGGCATTCAACAACTGTGGGGCGTACAGGGACTAGAACAAGTGTGGAGTGTTCAGGGACTAGAACAAGTGTGGGATGTTCAGGGACTAGAAAAAGTGTGGGATGTTTAATGACTAGAATAAGTGTGGGGCGTTCAGGGACTAGAAGTAGTATGGGGCGTTCAGGGACTAGAACAAGTGTTGGGCGTTCAGGGACTAGAACAAGTGTGGGATGTTCAGGGACTAGAACAAGAGTGGGATGTTCAGGGACTAGAACAAGTGTGGGACGTTCAGGGACTAGAACAAGTGTGTGGGACGTTCAGGGGCTAGAACAAGTGTGGAACGTTCAGGGACTAAAACAAGCATGGGACGTTTAGGGACTACAACAAGTGTGGGGCATTTAGGGACCACAACAGGTGTCTCACCTCCACCGCTCTGGAGTCTCCTGCTGGATTTGCTCTGACCTGGAACAGGCGGGTATCGGCCACCTCTGATTGACAGCCGTCTCTGGAAGTCCCGCCCTTGTACACCACCATTGGTTTCCCCCCAAATAGACTCATGAGGTGGGCAGGCTCTTTGCCCTGAACCACGCGTACCTGCAGTCAGAGGGTCTGGTGAGTTCAGGGTCAGAGGGGTAGAGTCAGTGTAGAGAAACGGTTTCAGAGTTCCCGTACCTGAACAGCGGCTCCTCCCAGTCCATCGTCCAGGTCGATGGCCAGGAGCGCCGACACGCCGACCTCGTCCTGGCTGGACTCCGTCCCCTGCCTGAGGAGAAACTTAAAGATTAGAGCTGATACGTTTTTAATTATACGTTTTAAGAGTCTCGGTCTGAACATGGTGGAGGGGTCTGCAAGTCCCCTGACCCTGGGAGCTGTGCTGTCAGGAGCAACAGGTACCACCTTGCGCAGAAACAGTTCCGGAGGACTTCTAGAGGCCAGGTCCTGACCCATCAACACAGGACTGCCAGCCTGTGGTCGACCAGCCTGTTATCCTGACCGTTAATCTGAACTCAGGTCCCCGGTGGGAGGAGTCACTCTAGACAGGTCGACTCAGAGACAGAAAACTACATAAATGAATCCTTCATTAATGGATTATTGGAGCTCACCACATATAGATGATGTGACCCTGTCTGCTGTCGTGGCAGTACTGGTAGTGGATCAGGTAACTGTCTCCTCCGTAGAACTGACCGTAGACTGACGGATCCACCGGAACCTTTTCTGATCCTTCAATACGCCAGATCTACAGAGAACCACACACACAGAGCTGCTACTGGACGAGTCGCTGTGGAAACCACATCTCCCATGAGTCTGAACTCCAGATGTGAGCAGTCATTGAACACTGTGATTGGTCGGGCGCACCTGACTTCGCCCACCCTCACCTGTTTTTCGCCGTCTCCGCGGTCCACCATCCCGTGCTGCGCCGCCATCGCCTCTGACCGGTGGAGCTCCGACACGTCAAACGGAACCTGAGAACCAGGGACTCAGTGTACAGACCTGAACCTGATCATGAACCTGATCCTTATTCTGATCCTGATCCTGAACCTGATCTCCATAATGATCCTGATCCTGAACCAGATCTCCACCCTGATCCTGATCCTGAACCTGATCTCCATCGTGATCCTGAACCTGATCCTGAACCTGATCCAGATCTCCATCCTGATCCTGAACCGAATCTCCATCCTGATCCTGAACCTGATCCCCATCCTGATCCTGTACATGATCCTGATCCTGATCCTGAACCAGATCTCCATCCTCATCCTGATCCGGAACCTGATTCTTATCCTGATCTGGTTGGTTTACCTTCTCAATCCGTGCGATCTGATTGGATACGTAGGCCGTCCCCAGGCCCTCGGTGTCTTCAGGGTCCTTCCAATCTTTGAAGAACTGTTCGAAGAGCGGAGTCTCCCCATGCTCAGGTAAGACCTGGATCTGAGGGGGGACAGACAGCAGGTTAGTCAGGCTGGACAGGTGACAAATGAGTGTGTGTGTGTGTGTGTGTGTGTGTGTGTACCTTTGTGTATATTGGGTAGTTCATCTTTTGAATGAATTTCTCTGCAGTCTTCATGACAGCGTGACGCTCCGCAGTGTTTGCATCCTTCCCTGCACACAAACATCGTATGGGTCTCAGTCCGGGCTCAATCCAGTTGTACCGGTCTCAGTCCGGCCCCAGTCTAGTCATACAAGTCTCAGTCCGGTCGTACAGGTCTCAGGCCGGTCTCATTCTGGTCTTGGTTCCGATTGTACGGGTCTCAGTCTCGTCCCAGTCTCGTCGTACAGGTCTCAGTCTGGTCCCAGTCTAGTCGTACAGGTCTCAGTCCGGTCGTACAGGTCTTAGTCCGGTCTCAGTCCTGTCTCAGTCTGGTTGTAAGGGTCTCAGTCTGGTCTCGGTCTGGTTGTAAGGGTCTCAGTCTGGTCTCGCTCTGGTTGTACGGGTCTTGGTCCGGTCCCACGGGTCTCAGTCTGGTCGTACAGGTCTTGGTCCTGTCCTACGGGTCTCGGTCTGGTCGTATAGGTCTTGGTCCGGTCTCAGTCTGGTCTTACAGCTCTCGGCCCGGTCCTACAGGTGTCAGTCCGGTCCTACGGGTCTTGGCACTCTCGTACCTTTCCAGACGAAGATGTTGCCATTTGCTCCGTTGTCGAGGATGAAACACTCGCTGGACTGCAAAGCATCCTGGGAGAACGGGCTCTGCTCCGCTACCATGGTGATCTCGATGTCCCCCTCAGCATTGGACACCTGAGAGACACTTCCTGTTAGCACTTCACAATAAAAGCCTCCCATTGGACACCTGAGAGACACTTCCTGTTACAACTTCACAATAAAAGCCTCCCAGTGGTCACCTGGTACAGTGTTGCTGTCTTCCTGTTGAAGGCATCCATCTTGGCGTCGCAGCTGTGAGAGTCAGGCAGCGAAGGCTTCTCCCCCAGAATCTGAGGTCAGAGGTCAACAGGAAGAGGTCAGAGGTCGACAGGAAGAGGTCAGACGTCAACAAGAAAAGGTCATGTGACTGTGACATCACCTGCAGCATCCTCTCTGGCTCCTCCCCCTCGTCACAGACGGTCAGCTCGGCCCGCCCACACCGCTCATCGTCACGGATATTCTTAGCCACCTGTCAATCAACCATTCAGTGTGATGTCACTGATAATGATGATGTCACTAATAGTGATGATGTCACTGATAATGATGATGTCACTGATAATGATGATGTCATTGATAATGATGATATCACTCACCATGGTGGCCTTCAGCTTCTCAAAGTGGTTGCTATGGGAACCAGACCACTGGATGATTTCCTTTAGAGAGAGAGACAGGTTACTGCCTGTATCACCCCTCAGCCTGTCTCACCTCTCCCAGGTCCAGGATGAAGCTGTCTCACCCTGGGCCTGTAGCACCACTCAGCCTATCTCACCTCTCCCAGGTCCAGGATGAAGCTGCCTGTCTCACCCCCAGCCTATCTCACCTCTCCCAGGTCCAGGATGAAGCTGCCTGTCTCACCCCCAGCCTATCTCACCTCTCCCAGGTCCAGGATGAAGCTGCCTGTCTCACCCTCAGCCTGGCTCACCTTTCCCCAGGTCCAGGATGAAGCTGTCTCACCCTCAGCCTGTCTCACCTCTCCCAGGTCCAGGATGAAGCTGTCTCACCCTCAGCCTGTCTCACCTCCCCCAGGTCCAGGATGAAGCTGTCTCACCCTCAGCCTGTCTCACCTTTCCCCAGGTCCAGGATGAAGCTGTCTCACCCTCAGCCTGTCTCCCCTCTCCCAGGTCCAGGATGAAGCTGTCTCACCCTCAGCCTGTCTCACCTCCCCCAGGTCCAGGATGAAGCTGTCTCACCCTCAGCCTGTCTCACCTCACCCAGGTCCAGGATGAAGCTGTCTCCCCCTCAGCCTGTCTCACCTCTCCCAGGTCCAGGATGAAGCTGTCTCCTTGGTTGAAGCTGTCCCAGCTGAAGGGGACCTGTGTGGCTCTGACAACGCGGCGACCTTTGACCTGCAGCAGCCGCTGGACGTCTATGTCGTTGGTCTCCACGTCGTTGAACCCCGAGGCCACGCCTCCGTTCTGTGTGACAGAAAGTGATGTCACTGCAGGTAGAGACTCCAGCAGTAGGTCTGTGGTTCTGCAGTACTCACCAGGTACTTGAGTCCCTTCTTGAAGCACCCGGTGAAGGAACTGGACTCGTGGTTCTGGACTTCACGGTACTGTACCGCATTGCCCTCCAGGTCGTCGTCCATCTGCACTGCATAGATGGCTGCTGCACCGCTCTCGTCCTGAGAGCAGTCTGAGCCTGCAGGACCACCAGCCAATCAGAGAGCAGAACCAGAGTCACATGACCACCGGCCAATCAAAGAGCAGAACCAGTCACATGACCACCGACCAATCACAGAGCAGAACCAGTCAAATGACCACAGGCCAATCAGAGAGCAGAACCAGATATGACAGTCAGCTGCTGAGTACACTAATAATGAGTCATTATGATGTACTATTAGTACACAGAGTACTGCAGTAGTACTGCAGTAGTAATACCAGTACCTGTCCACTAGTGCAGGTCGTGCTGCAGTAGTATCAGTAGTAGTGCAGTAGTGTTAGTACACAGAGTACTGCAGTAGTACTGCATTAGTAGTACCATTAGTAGTACCAGTACCTGTCTAGTAGTGCAGGTTGTGCTGCAGTAATATCAGTAATATTGCAGTAGTACTGTAGTAGTATCAGTAGTACTGTAGTAGTAGTACCTGTCCAGTAGTGCAGGTCGTGCTGCAGTAGTATTAGTAGTACTGTAGTAGTAGTAGTACTGCCATTATAGTACCTGTCCAGTAGTGCAGGTTGTGCTGCAGTAGTATTAGTAGTACTGTAGTTGTAGTAGTACTGCAGTTATAGTACCTGTCCAGTAGTGCAGGTCGTGCTGCAGTAGTATAAGTACACAGAGTACTGCAGTAGTATCAGTAGAAGTGCAGTGGTAGTAGTAGTAGTACTGTAGTACCAGTACCTGTCCAGTAGTGCAGGTTGTGCTGCAGTAGTAAAAGTACACAGAGTACTGCAGTAGCATTAGTAGAACTGCAGTAGTAGTATTAGTACTGTAGTACCAGTACCTGTCAAGTATTGCAGGTCATGCTGCAGTAATATCAGTAGTATTAGTACACAGAGTACTGCAGTAGTACCAGTACCTGTCCAGTAGTGCAGGTCATGCTGCAGTAGTAGTAGTAGTAGTAGTAGTACACAGAGTACTGCAGTAGTATCAGTACCACTGCAGTACTACCAGTACCTGTCCAGTAGTGCAGGTCATGCTGCAGTAGTATTAGTACACAGAGTACTGCAGTAGTACCAGTACCTGTCAAGTAGTGCAGGTCATGCTGCAGTAATATCAGTAGTATTAGTACACAGAGTACTGCAGTAGTACCAGTACCTGTCCAGTAGTGCAGGGCATGCTGCAGTAGTAGTAGTAGTAGTAGTAGTATTAGTACACAGAGTACTGCAGTAGTATCAGTAGTACTGCAGTACTACCAGTACCTGTCCAGTAGTGCAGGTCATGCTGCAGTAGTATTAGTACACAGAGTACTGCAGTAGTACTGTAGTAGTACCTATCCAGTAGTGCAGGTTTTGCTTCGCCTTCCCTCGGCGGTTCTGCCCGGTGCTGAGGACCAGGTAGGCGTCTCCGCTGTAGAATCTTCCGTGCAGGTTCTGAGGAACAGGAACCAGCTTCATGTTTTCCACACGCCACACCTGAAGCCCCGCCTCTTTACCTGCATCCTCAAACGCCATGATGTCACCTGTAGGGGGAAAAGTCACACACCTGAACACCGAGGCTGCAGGTATACTTCCCGTCAGGAGGCTTTAATTCTCTAAATGTTTGATGAGCGACCTCGCCCGAAAACAAGTTCAACCACAGAGACACAATACAGATTCTGTTCTCTCAGTCACTGAATACACCTACCTGATACCTGACACCTTAATATACACACTCATTCTGCAGAATTCTACAGCTATGACGAATAGGACGAAACACAGACAGACAGATAGACAGAGAGAGAGACAGGCAGACAGACAGACAGGGAGAGAGAGAGAGACAGGCAGGCAGAGAGACAGACAGGCAGAAAGACAGACAAGCAGTGTGTCCTCCTCAGACAGGTCATTAGAGGATTTGAGCCGCAGGTTTCGGTCATAAAGGAATTTACCATCAAAGCAGAAACAACCAAATATTGATTTGTTTGTTAATGAATGAGACGTTCAGGAGAACTAAGAGTTTGTGACTGAATCAGAATCAGTTTAAAGAACAAAAGCAGAATGTTGAGTTTGACTTTGTTACAAATTAAACCTGATTAACAAACATTAAATACATTTAAATGGTTTATATACAAGAAAAAACAAGAAGAAACTCACGTCTGTCTGTCTGTTGGTGTTCAGCTGATGAATCTGCAGCACAAGTCAGAAACAGGAAGCAACAGGAGGAGGGGGAGGGGGCTGCAGGTAACTACCTGCAGTCCCCACCCCTGACACACCCAGGTGACACAACAGCTGACAGACAGGAATCTGCTTCATTATTCATCACATTCAGCTGAACAGGAAGCAAAGATCAGACTCAACTTCCCATCATGCTCCCTGTCTGATTCACTGACACTCTATTACTTATTTATTTATTTTAAATTTACAAACAAGTTGCATAGAGAAATACATTTAAAAATATAAATATGGGGAATAATTAAAGGTAAAATAATACATATGAATAAAAACAACATGAAGTTGTAAAAGTGTAGAACACTTCCCCTGGGTCAAACAAATAGGGGAAAAATAAAATAATACATAAAAAACATTTTAAAAATAATAAAACACATTATAAAATAAATAAAAATAATAGCAGCAACACCATAAATAAATGTAAGGGGAAATTAAATAAAAGTGAAGAAAAATGTAGACTGTAGAGACAGACATGTCCCACACAGGAAAAAAATTTACTAGCCCACCTTGTTTTCTTCAGTTTCTTGTTGATTTTAATGGCCGGTACTACTAAAGGTACATTTGTTTGGACAAATATAATGATAACTGTAGAATGATCGAGGGAAGGCTTTCTCTCTTTACTCGGCTTTATTCTCAGCTCTGAACATACAGCTTATAGCGACCAACATACAGCAAGCATGGGGTTTCTCTTAATGCCCGCAAAACGTACCTGCTACCGTAAACTGCTGTAAGACTGTCATGAATGTCCACATCACCTCACATATGAAACCATTCATGACATCTCCCCCCTTTTTATGTTATTTCTAATAACACAATCTGCATAGAACAATGTTCAATAAACCATGGTAAACAATATATCAGCCAGAAAACGTGTCAAATAGGCTTTCTTTGATAAACATAAAGTGCATCTTAGTAATGTTATTTATCTAGTAAACACAATAACCATGTAAACATTTATCCTATAACTGTAATAGTCCTGTAAATAAACTCAAAAAGCAATAGGCTGTAGTCATGCCATTTCAAACCCAAAATGCAATTGTTTTGACTCATAACTATCCAGTACTGTAACATTCATGTCACTCTTAAATTCAACTAAGGCACTGTAATATTTGTGACGCAATTTTATCAAACAATAAGTACAATACAGTCGGCGTACACCTTATTATTATTATTATTATTATTTTTTTTTTTCAGAACACTTTCCTCCCCAATTCCCCCTAAAGCATCTGAAAAGACATTTCAGTGTCTGTCTACAGGGTTAGCCTGTCGACCGGTCTGCACAAGCGTCCAGCCCTGGTGCGAACTTGTCCCGGCGACTGTGCAGGGCCGTTTGTGTGACTCGTGACCACACCCGAGGTAGAAGAAACAGTCTCTGGGAGTGTGACACTTGCAGGGTGAGAAGTCTCTCCTGCACTCACAGCTGATGCAGGCGGGGTGTCTTGCACTGATCGTGAAGACAGATCAGCCTGGAGATGGCGGCGGTTCCGCCGCAACACCGCTCCTTGCGGTGTGTTAATGAGGTAAGACCTAGGAGTAACACTCTCCTCAGAAACGACTGCTGGTGTCACCCAGGTCTTTTCCTGATCCAACTTGGCGAAGACTGCGTCTCCTGGTCGAAGTGGAGGAAGAGGTCTGGCACCGTGACGGCGGTTGTAGTAGAAAGCTTGTTTCGCCTTCTCACCAGCATCTTTCTGCTTAACAGTCTTTCTGTTGGGCCATTTGGGTTGAAGATTCTTCTCTAGTGTAGGAAGTGTCGTTCGAATCTTTCTCCCCATTAAAAGTTCTGCTGGACTAACTCCTGTGGTGGTGCAGGGAGTTGACCTATAGCACATGAGGGCTATCAGTGGGTCTTTTTGGCGGAGGATTCTCTTAGCAGTCTGCACTGCCCTCTCCGCATGACCATTCCCCTGAGGGTGGTGGGGACTTGAAGTGACGTGACTGAAGTCCAACTGTCTCGCCAGCTCTTGGAATTCTGCACTGGAGAATTGAGGGCCATTGTCACTCACCACCTCATCCGGGATTCCAAACCTTGCAAAGGTAGTTTTAAGTCTCTGAATAACCTGAGTGCTGGTAGTGGACGGTAGGTGCAGCACCTCCAGGTACCGTGAGTAGTAATCTGATATGACAAGGTAGTTGTTTTTGTTGTGTTCACAGAGGTCGAGAGCTATTCTTTTCCATGGGCGATCAGGCAGGGGCGTAGAGATGAGCGGCTCCTTTTGTTGAGTTCGCTTTTGTTCTTGGCAAGTGTGACATGACATCACAGTGTGTTTCAGTTCAGTGGAAAGCCCTGGCCACCAAACTGACGATTTTGCCCTGTCTCTGCACTTTGTTAGCCCCTGATGTCCATCATGTATTCTTTTTAAGATGTCAGCTCTCAGTGACTGTGGAATGATGATCCTGCTTCCACGTATGAGCAAACCATCAGCCTCTGATAGTTCATTTTTCACCTTCATGTATGCTCTGACGTTCTGTGTAACGTCTCCACTGTATTCTGGCCATCCTGTTCTCACATGTTTAATGACTGTCTGCAGTTCACAGTCAGTGGCAGTGGCCATTTTAATGTTCTCCATTCTGCTTGGAGATGCTGGGATGCCCTGCATCACTGTGGCCACATAGCACTGCACTTCACTATGTGTATCAGTTGCTTCTTCTGTGTAGCTTTGTGGGCTTCGGGATAAAGCGTCAGCTATGAGTAGGGTTTTTCCAGGCACGTATTCAGCCACTGGTTTATACCTCATGAGCCGCATTAAAAGACGTTGACATCTCAAAGGGACGTTGTCGAGACTCCGGTTGTTGATAAGTGGCACTAATGGCTTGTGATCCGTCTCAAGTCTGAACTCATCCAGGCCACATAGATACTTATCGAATTTTTCACAGGCCCACACACCAGCCAGGCACTCCTTCTCTATCTGGGCATAGCGTGTTTCAGCCTCAGATAACCGCCTGGAGCAGTAAGCTATCGGTTTCCATTCTTCTCCGTGAAGTTGGAGCAGTTCAGCTCCCAGTCCATAACTGCTGGCATCGGCAGACACAGCTGTGGGCCTTGTGACGTCATAAAAGGCGAGAACTGGTGCCTTTGTCAGCATCCTTTTAATGTCCTCAAAAGCTGATTGCTGTGAGTGGCCCCAGGTCCAGAGGTTCTTGCTCTTTAGGAGCTCATACAGTGGTTGGCCTACTGTTGCAAGAGCTGGGACAAACCTTCCAAGGTAGTTTACCATGCCAAGGACTCTCTTTAGCTCCTGCACATTTTCAGGTGGTGGCATTTGGCGAATGGCTTCAACTTTGTCGGGGTCGGGCCTGACCCCCGATTGGTCAATAAGGTGACCCAGGAAGCGTAGTTGCCTCTGTCTGAAGGAGCATTTCTCTCTGTTGAGTTTCAGGCCTGCTGACTCGACCCGCTGCAGCACCTTCTCGAGTCGTGCATCATGTTGCTCCATGGAGGTTCCATACACTAGGATGTCATCCATGAAGACTTCTATGCCTTCCAGTCCTTCTAGAGTCTCCAGCATCTTTCGCTGGAAGATCTCTGGTGCACTTGTTATGCCGAAGGGCAGTCTTTTAAAACAGTATCTCCCGAACGGCGTAATAAATGTTGTCAGCTTGCAGCTGTCTGGATGTAGTGGAATTTGCCAGAATCCACTGGCGGCATCCAGGGAGGAAAACACTGTTGCACCGCTCAGCTTAGCGGTTATTTCATCAGGGATTGGCAGAATGTACTGTTCCCTTTTTACTGACTTGTTCAGCTTTGTCAGGTCAACACAGATCCTGGTTTTGGCTGTGTTCTTTTTCTGAACTGGGACCATGGGTGCACACCATTCTGTAGGTTGTGTCACCCGCTCGATGACCCCGTTATTCTCCATCCTTTTTAGTTCCTCTTTCACTTTTTGTAGCATGGGAAAAGGTACACGGCGTGCAGTGTGCACAGCAAATGGCACAGCATCATCTCTTAGCTCAATTCGGACAGGTTCAGTTTTTAGTGTGCCATGCTCGCCATAGGCTTGTAGATGACAGGTGCTGGTTTTTACTTCATCGACTCTCCTCACCAGATTCATCCTTACTGCTAGGGACCGGCTGAGTAGATTGTTGACTCTGTGTCCACGGACTACGTAGGCTGTGAATGGGTAATCTTCCCTTTTGTGTCTGATTGTCGCATCAAAACGGCCCAGACACAACAGTTCTCCCCCAGGGCTGTCCAGGGGGATGTCAGGTGGTGCTAGTGTCCTCTCAGGAGTGAGTGTGTGAAATGTGTCCTCACTTATGACAGTGACATCAGCTCCTGTGTCAATTTTGAATTCCACTGGGATGGAATCCACCTGTAGCTGCACAGTCCACTGTTCACCTGTCTCCTTAGCATCACACACTGAGCCTAGAAAGTAAGAGGTCTGCTCGGCCCTCTCAGTCTCTGTCACCTCATTCACTGACCTGCTGCTGCGACATACTCTAGCCCAGTGTCCCACTTTATGGCAGTTATGGCATGTAGCTTTTTCTGCAAAGCACTTTTCATCTCTGTTATGCTGTGTTTTCCCACATTTTCCACATTTCTTATCATTTACTCTCCATTTTCTGTCTTTTGACTTGCCTGGTTGTCGCTGTTGTGGTTTCCAGTTAGTGTTTTTCCGTTTAAACTGCACCTCTTGTACTGACCCGACAGTGTCTCCCTGCAGGCTCACTTGTGTTGCGACCTCCTCTGATTGTCTGACGGTCTGTATTGTCTGCGCCAGCGTTAGGTCCGCCATTAGTTGTAGCTTGCGGGAGAGTTCTCTGTCTAATATCCCGACAACAATGCGGTCGCGGATATTCTCCTCTCTGGTCGCACCAAACTCACAGTGCTCTGATAGGTCGTACAGGGCTCGGATAAAACACTCCACTCTTTCCCCTGGTCGCTGGACTCGCTGGTGAAAACATGCCCGTTCGTGGATAATATTCCTCCGCGGAAAGAAGTACTCGTCAAACTTCCCGACCACAACGGCAAAGTCATTACGGTGGTCCTCTTCAGTGAATGTGAACGACTTGTATATGTTTTCTGCCTCGTTGCCCATCGCGTAAATTAGGCAGCTCACCTGCACTTCTCCATCATCTTTGTTCAGTTTGGTGGCGAGTCTGTATCTCTCAAAGCGCTGTTTCCAGTCCAACCACTCTGTCGGTTTTTCAAAGGGAAAGTTCGCTGGTGGATTAAACTTCGCCATTTACCGTTGCCGGTCTTCTCTTTTCCTTTCTTTGTGCGTCGAAACACTTCTGACACCATGTAGAATGATCGAGGGAAGGCTTTCTCTCTTTACTCGGCTTTATTCTCAGCTCTGAACATACAGCTTATAGCGACCAACATACAGCAAGCATGGGGTTTCTCTTAATGCCCGCAAAACGTACCTGCTACCGTAAACGTAACTGTAAGACTGTCGTGAATGTCCACATCACCTCACATATGAAACCATTCATGACAAACTACAAAAATAGCTGATAAGAACTTAATTTAAGAACTGATATCTAGACATTTTCCATGGTTTTATTGATAATCATTTTTGTTATTATCAATAAAACCATGTTAAATCAGCTCTTAAATTGTTGTTATCATTATATTTGTCCAAACAAATGTAACTTTAGTTGTAGCAGGCATTAAAATCAACAAGAAACTGAAGAAAACAAGGTGGGCTAATCATTTTTTCCCATGACTGTATACATAATCACTTTGTTATATTGTTTTACTTCCGCCTCCTTACCGAAGCTCTTATTCTGAAACCGGATGTGATAATATACCGTTAATTGTGAAACTTGTCCCCGGATGTTGATTTCTGTGAGTTGACTCAGAGTCAGCTGGTAGTCAGTTTAGTTTAGTTGTCAACATGTAGTAGTTCGTTACCCGGTAACTGACCGGTAACTAGCGGGTCTGAAGGGGTTAACGGACTTGTTAACGGACGGCGGTGTGGCGAGAGAATGGAGGCTTTTAATAGGCTGAGCAGCATGTTGCTGCAAGCGCTGGAGACGGTGAGCTAACGTTAGCAGCTCCACCTAGCTTCTTTTAGCTTCTGTTAGTTTCAGTTGAAAACTTAGATAAAGTTAAAAACAGTGACTGTGGGGGACGGGCAGACAGACAGGTGGACTGCCTGTCCTCCCACTGTCTGTTCACAGAGTAACTTTACATTGTTGATAAATTACAAACTGTCAGGGAACTTCCAGGTGTTTATCAACAAAGTAAAGTTTACTGCGAGCTAGCTGCGGCTAAAGCTAACGCTTCCTGTTTACCTGCTGTAGGTGAGACAGTGACGTGGACACGAAGCTCCAGATCAGAGAGTCACAGAGACGGTTACAGACGATCAGGATTAATTATTATAAACCAAACTCCTCTAAGAAATGAGACGTTTAACCGTTTTTAGACTTCAGTTTCACTGATAAATATCTAATCAACTCTACAGTTTATATTCACAGTTATCACACATCATCATCAGTTATTACACTTCACTGTTCAATACTAATACACTTGGCTGTCTGTCTGTCTCTGCCTGTCTGTCTCTACCGGTCTGTCTCTACCTGTCTTTCTCAACCTACCGGTCTGTCTCTACCTGTCTGTCTCTACCTTCCTGTCTGTCTGTCTCTACCTGTCTTCCTGTCTATCTAACTCTACCTTGCTGTCTGTTTCTACCTGTCTTCCTGGCTGGCTGTCTGTCTCTACCTGTCTTTCTCTCCCTACCGGTCTGTCTCTACCTGTCTGTCTCTCTCTCTCTGTTTGTCTCTACCTCTCTTTCTCTACCTGTCTCTGTCTACCTGTCTTGTCTCTCTCTACCTGTCTGCCTCTACCTACCTGTCCGTCTCTACCTGTCTTCTTGTCTGTCTGTCTCTACCTGTCTGTCTCTACCTACCTGTCTCTCTCTACCGGTCTGTCTTTACCTCTCTGTCTCTATCTACCTGTCTGTCTGCCTCTACCTGTCTGGCTCTACCTACCTGCGTGTCTCTACATATCTGTCTCTCCCTACCTGTCTGTCTCTACCTGTTTGTCTCTCCCTACGTGTCTGTCTCTCAGAGGGAGCCCTCAGTGGACCTGTTGGATTCGTTTGTGGACCACTGGAAGGCAATCACTAATTATTACATTGAGACGACAGGTGAGGATCTTTAACCTGCAGACAATCTGTCACCTGACCTCACCAGCCAGGTTCACCGTGTGTGTGTGTGTGTGTGTGTGTGTGTGTGTGTGTGTGTGTGTGTGTGTGTGTGTGTGTGTGTGTGTGTAGATGACAATCGTCCTGTCAGACAGACAGAGATCCCATGGCGTCTCAAACAGATGTTGGACATCCTAGTGTATGAGGAGACACAACAGGTAACACACAGACACACACGCATGTACACACCGAGTCACACACACACTCACACACACACACACTCTCTGATCAATCAGGTTCGGTTATTCATGATGTTTTGCTGTATTGATGATGTTTTCTGTATTGATGATGTTTTGCTGTACTGGTCTTCAGGGCCTGGAGGAGACCGGTCCCTGTCTGGAGTATCTGTTGCAACACAAACTGCTGGAGACTCTGTGCACGCTGGGGAAGGCCCAGGTACAGTAGAGTCCATCAGAGTCCAATAGAGTTCGACATTGTCCACTAGAGTTGGATAGAGTCCGTTAGAGTCTTTGAGAGTTGGATAGAGTCTGTCAGAGTTGGAAAGAGTCTGTGAGAGTTGGATAGAATCTCTGAGAGTTTGATAGAGTCTGAGAGTTTGATAGAGTCTGAGAGTTTGATAGAGTCTGTGAGAGTTCGATAGAGTGCGTTAAAGTCTATTAGAGTCTTTCAGAGTCCGATAGAGTCTGTTAGAGTCCGTCAGAGTCTGTTAGAGTCCGTCAGAGTCTGTTAGAGTCTGACAGAGTTCGAAAGAGTCCTTTAGAGTCCCTCTACTCTGGCTGACGTCCCCTCCTCTCTCAGTACCCTCCAGGTATGGTGCAGCAGGTGCTGCTGTTCTTCTCTAAGTTGTTGTCTCAGATGCAGAAGAGTCTGCTGCAGCTGGTCAACGTCTACAGACCCGTACAGGTAAGAACAGGAAACACCTGTCTTCAGTGAAGACGTACCTGAGTCAGACGGTATGACATCATCTCTGCTCCACCCCTAGAAGCTGATTCATCTCTGTGCACTTCCTGGTTCACACACTGAGAAGGAGGAAGCTCAGTTCTTATTGGTCGTCTGCTCCAGAGTCAAACAGGATCCCCACACGCTCAGATACATCTTAGAGGTAACCAACACTAAGCACTAAACAACTAACCAACCACTGACCAACCAACCAGTAACTAACTAAACCCTTCACTAACTAACCGCTTTAGTAAGGCATAAGTTAGCTGACTAACTAACCACTTCACTAACTAACCACTTCACTAACTAATTAACAGCTTCACTAACTAATTAACCGCTTCACTAACTAACTAACCACTTCACTAACTACCTAACTAACCCACCGGCCTGTCTCACTGTTTACTAACTGCTCTAACTGTGGTTCTATGTTTTCAGATAGTGGACCAACCAGCAGCCAGGACAGCAGCCTCTGAACAATCACAGCCCTGCTCACGAGCCTCCAGTCTCAGCTCTGAACCTCCTCTGCTCTCCAGCCAATCAGATTCATCTCCCGTCAGTCCCGTCCAACCAGAGTCCAGTCTGCTGTCAGCCTTGCTGCAGCTCACCAAGAGTCAGGTCAGTTAACTGATGTCTCTGTCTTCCTGTCCCTGATATCCCTGTCTCTGATGTCCCTGTCTCTGATGAACCTGTCTCTGATGTCTCTGATATCCCTGTCTCTGTCCCCTGTGTGTCCCCAGAGGGCTGCGGTGTGTCTAAAGGCGTATGAAAGCCTGCTGCTGCTGTCGGGGCTCCAGTCTGAGGGGGAGCTGCTGAGCGGTCGGACCCAGCTGGGAGAGCTGCTGGCTAGGCAGTTGCTGCAGCTCTACTCCCTGCTGCCTCTGGAGGCTCTGCAACCTGCAGAGCTGCAGAGCTGGCCGCACACGCCCTGGAGGTACTCAGTACTACTGCTAGTACCAATACTGTACTGCCCTACAAATCAAAAAGGCAGTAACTACTAGGGATGTGTACCGAATTCAGTTCTTTTATAGGTACCGACCGAATTCTGTCGGTACTACCGAGTACCGATTTATGTAAAATCAAACGGTACCATGTTTCGGTACCTAAACAGTGTATTCTCTGAAGAATATCATCATAGTGTACACACACCGGCAGTAGCCCCCATGGCCCTTTCAGAATTTCCCCAGGGGAAATTTTCTAGTTAGTATATACTGATGACTGTAGTACTGCAGTAGTATTATTAGAGTATTTTGTGTGTTTGCAGTTCTCAGTTCTCTCGCTGCGGCTCTGACTCGCCTGCTGATCACATGACCAACTTCTTCTGCTGGTTGGACTTTCTGGATCACCTGATGAGAGAAGCTCCACAGGTACATGCTGTTTACCTAGAGCTGAGAGGTGAGGACAGGAGAGGCTGTTTACACAGAGCAGAGAAGAGGACAGGAGAGGCTGTTTACACAGAGCAGAGAGGAGAGACTGTTTACACAGAGCAGAGAGGAGAGGCTGTTTACACAGAGTAGAGAGGAGAGGACAGGTACAAGCTGTTTACACAGAGCAGAGGGGAGAGACTGTTTACACAGAGTAGAGAGGCGAGGACAGGTACAAGCTGTTTACACAGAGCAGAGGGGAGAGGACAGGAGAGGCTGTTTACACAGAGTAGAGAGGAGAGGACAGGTACAAGCTGTTTACACAGAGCGGAGAGGACAGGCTGTTTACACAGAGAAGAGAGGAAAGGACAGGAGAGGAGAGGCTGTTTACACAGAGCAGAGGGGAGAGGACAGGACAGGAGAGGAGAGGCTGTTTACACAGAGCAGAGAGGAGAGGACAGGAGAGGCTGGAAACATGACAACGCTTCAATATGTGGAGGAAACTGTTTTACAACATTCAGGACACTTTGAAAAGAGTTTTTATATAAATTCTGTTATATTCACATTTTTAAAAAGTGTGTGTGTGTGTGTGTGTGTGTGTGTGCGCGCGTGTGCGCGCGCAGGTGTTGGCGGTGAAGCTGGCTGTGTGTGTCCATCAGCTCTGGTTGGTGGACGTCCTCCAGCATCAGCTACTGCACACGTGAGTCTGAATAACTACTGGACAGGTACAGAGAGACAGGTGTGTGTGTGTGTCCCAGGTGTGAGCTGGTGTGTGTGTGTCCCAGGTGTGAGCAGGTGGTCCTGGTGTCCTCATCTGTCCTCTGTGCCGTGGTCAGACTCGTCCAGTCGTCCTCTCTGCTGGACCAGCTGGTCCACTTCCTGCTGAGGACACGCCCCCTGTCCCACCTGCTGCTGCAGCGCTGCGACCATATCTCTGACCAGGTGAGACACCTGTCCGTCTCCGGGGACAACCTCAGTCCCACCTGTTTCATGGGACAGAGAGCTCGGTGTCCTCAGTAAAGACAGTGATAGAATGTAAAGACAGATTATATATGTCCTCAGATCAGTGTGGTGTATCTGTCTGTGTCCTCAGATCAGTGTGGTGTCTCTGTCTCTCTGTCCTCAGATCAGCGTGGTGTCTCTGTCTCTGGTGGACGAGTTACTCCAGAAGCCTCACAGGGACATTTTGGATGTCCTGGTGTTGAGGTTCCTGCAGGGTCGTGGTTACGTGTCCCCAGCTGCAGCTGGACAGGATGACAGACACACCGAGAGCCACGAGGGCAACGAGGAGAGCGAGTGAGTCCCCTCACTGTGTCCCCTCCCTGCATAATAATGGCATAAACTCATGATGAGAACGTTTACTGAGGTCACAGATCATTTTCTCATAGACTTCTATACTCACCGTGTGTGTGTGTGTGTGTGTGTGTGTGTGTGTGTGTGTGTGTGTGTGTTGGTCCAGTGGTCTAGAGGAGGACCCATTCTTCAGTGACAGTTTGTTGTTCTCGGACAGTCAGCTGCTCCCTCCTTCTCCTCTCTCCTCTTCCTCCTCTGCTCCTCCTCCTCCCTCTACTCTGGGATCTGCTACTGACGTTGTCAACAGGTAACACACACACACAGTAACCAGGGTTGCCTCAGGGTATTAAAAGGTAGTAAATGAAACTAGAAAATTTCCTCTGGGGAAATTCTGAAAGGGCCACAGGGGCTACTGCCGATGAGATTCTTCAGAGATTTCAAACAATTAATACTAGTAATGTTATAATACTATATAATATACAAGGAGCACACCTACAACAAGCATTCCTTTTCAAGTATTTCTTTATACAGCAACCTATGACTTTTAACTTCAAAATGTGCGTGTGTGAAGCATGTGTATCTGGAGGAGTGCGTGCGCTTACGCTCTGAAAAACTGCTAAATATGCTTTTTGTACAGAAGTCTTCCTGCATTTTTAATATGTGAGCCAATGAGGCTGTTGGTGCGTGTTGGTGGATCATCTGTGTGTCCTACGCCCAAACTATAACTCTGACAGCTTTACCAGAGGATTGTGAGTGAGAAGACTAATTTTCCTACATTTCTATGTATAAATTATTTCTGTAGAGTGGAATTTGCGGCCTGGAGCGCAGTTTTCAAATTTCTTTTTTGACAATTTTTTCTCTCCCTCTACCCTCTGGCGATGATGTCACACACTGTGACACAAACATTCCGTGCAATACACATCCATTATAATCTCAGAATTTCTCCAAAAATGATCATCATTGAACAGGGATTGATAAAAAACTATATGACCTATCGAAACGTGGATTAATACACCGATACACAAGACTTGTGTCTACTGTTTAAAGTTTAAATGGAGTCTCTAGGTGAAATTATGCCGGAGAAGTAGACATTTGAAAATCTCCAATTATTGTTCTTTTTAGCTCATTTTTTTTCACCCGCCCCATTCATATCAATACAAAATTTTGGGCAGTTTTTCGCTTATGTCGCGAAAAATTCGTATTCTGTAGAGAAAAGTAATAGTACACCGATCCCGATCAAACCGCACGTTTTGATATTTTGAAAAAAAATGCACTCCAGGCCGCGAATTCCACTCTACAGAAATAATTTATACATAGAAATGTAGGAAAATTTGTCTTCTCACTCACAATCCTCTGGTAAAGCTGTCAGAGTTATAGTTTGGGCGTAGGACGCACAGATGTGCCACCAACACGCACCAACAGCCTCATTGGCTCCCATATTAAAAATGCAGGAAGATTTTTTTTTTGCCCACACAGCTACAGCTATGCAATAGCTTTTGGGGCCAGTGCTCAGGAGGATTGCCCCGTGGCCCTAATAAACGCCATTTGACGAGGCATTACATTTTTGAACCATTGGCCGCTATGAGCCAGCAGCAGATATATTCTGCCCGCCGCTACTATATTCTGCCCACCACTACTTCAGAATACGGGATTGTTTTATTTTTTCATCTGCCAGGACATCAAACACTTGCGTGAGCTCTCTGTTAGCATCACTTAGTTTCTGAGTGAGGTTTCACTATAGACTGTATATGGGTCAGAATGCCTGTTAGAGCTAATGCTAGCTAACGTTACTGAAGAAAATGAAGCACACTGCGCTCAATAAGCCTTGTTTTCCCTGTGCTTGTATTTACTAAACGTTTTAGTAACATTTACTTAAATCCTGATGGAATGTGTTTCTCTTTTACTCAGCACTTTACTTTTGACTTTTGACACAAGTCCGTTCATTAAACCTTTCTGTTTTTAGCCCTTTTAACCCTTTGTCATTTTGAACTTTCATTGAGAAAGAATGATAGAATAGAGAAGTGGAGAAGTGGTGTGTGGTGTGAAAGTGGTGGAAGTGGTGTGAAATAACATTTGGTCTTGTTAGGGTTAAATCGACAATAACTGTGTCTAGGTCAGTGCTGCTATTAAAGCAAAAGGTATCCAGTAACTGACATAGGTTCTTCATTTGACTTGAACTAAAAAAGTTCAGTAATCAGTTACTTTATAATTAGTTCCTCCAACACTGAAGTTAAAAGTTGCAGATCAATGTCGTGTCACACACAAACACACACTCTGATCTCCTCAATTTTTTATTCTGTTTCTACTGAAAACTGAAACTTACTGTGACTCCACACTGGTTTCTCTGTGTGTGTGTGTGTGTGTGTGTGTGTGTGTGTGTGTGTGTGTAGTTTCCTGTGTCTGGTTCCTGTTCAGGTTCGATCAGCTCAGCTGCTGCAGGAGGGAGGATACGAGTCCTACGTCCACGACGCTCACACACTGGTCAGCACACACACACATACGCACACACTAGGGGTGTGCCATATTGTATCGTTCATTATTATACCATTGTTGTTTTTTATGAGTAAAAAAAAATGCATATGATGATATTGGCAACATTCCTACTCCTTGACGTAGTGGCGTAAGGGTTTCAATTAATTACCTAGTCTAGTCTCATGTGCTGCAATAACGTCACATTTCAAGCTACTATTATTTTTTTTTTTTTTTTTTTTTGCTAATACTCACTAAATTTAGATTTATGATTGATTGATATATTTTGTTGAACGTTTTTTATTTATCTAAACAGACTAAGAAATAATCTATATATTTTTCAGTATTTTGTAATATCATCAAGAATATCATTATCGCAAAAATACCTTGAAATATCATGATAGTCTTTTAGGGCCATATTGCCCAGCCCTAACACACACACAGACTCAGTGCAGGTGTGCCTGTCTGTCTTACTGTCTCTCTCTCAGGTGACTGGCTGCAGGTCCCTCTCACTGCTCTATGATTGGCCGATCAGTCTCCCTCCCCCCTCTGAGGGGCTGGAGTTCTTCGAGGGTCACCTGCTCAAAGTTCTGTTTGACCGACTGGGACGAGTCCTGGAACAGGTAGACCCGTCTGTCAGTCTGTCAGTCATCAATTTAGGAGCCATGAGAGGCTGGCCTTCAGTTAAACACACGGCTGCATCTTATTAAAGCAGAGCTGAACTCTGGGTCTGGATTGTTGAGGTGCTCTACACTCGGAGAGCTCCCACACCTTGAGACCTGGTAGCAGACTGTAGTGGATCCATTCTGCAGACTGTAGTGGATCCAGTCTGCAGATAATTTCATGTTTTACTACTCTGTAGATGGCTCTGTTCTCCAGGAGGTATTTTTCCTTTTGTTATAAACTCTTTAGTTGTTAAGTTCTCTGGGCTTTGTTGTTTGGGTAAATCACCACTTTTTTGTTGGGATAACTTCATCAACACAGAGAAAAAACCTCAGCAGACAGTCAGTTCAGTGATTCATCACAAGCTGACTGGAGGAGATCTACTGTCACCAAACAGAGGTTTACAGTCTCTCCATCAGCAGCTGAAGGAGTCAGACTCACTGTTTTGGTTGAAGAACCCAGACAGCCTGGATCTGGATCTGTATGATTCATGAACCGATCCATAACAGAGATCATGACAGTGTTTTCCTGTGTGGGAGCAGAGCTTACACACTGTTAGAAGATCTAAAAGTTTGATCTAACGTTCCTGTCTGTCTCACCTGTCTTTTGTCTGTCTCACCTGTCTTCTGTCCGTCTTCTGTCTGTCTCCTGTCTGTCTCACCTGTCTTCTGACTGTCTCCTGTCTGTCTCACCTGTCTCATGTCTGTCTATCTCCAGCCCTATGAGGTGAACCTCCAGCTGACGGCGGTCCTGTCCCGTCTGGCGTCCTTCGATCATCCGCTGCTCCATGAGTACCTGCTGAACCCCTACATCCACCTGTCTCACTGCTCCAGGTCTCTCTTCTCTGTCCTCATCAGGGTGAGACACACACACACACACACACACACACACACACACACACACACACACCTGTCTCACTGTCTGTCTGTTAATACTGAGAAAGATGCAGACTCACCTGTCTGTCTGTCTGACAGTTGATGGGAGAGTTGATGCAGAGGATCCAGTCTGTCTCTAACCTGACAGACAAACTGTTGGACGCCAGGAGACACCTGCTGGGACTGAACAGCAACACTGGGTACCTGTCTGTCTGTCTGTCTCTCTGCCTACCTGTCTGTCTGTCTCTCTGTTCACTGAGTGTCTTTGTGTCCTCAGACTGGAGCACCAGACCCTGCTGAGAGGACTCATCGTCCTCGAGGAGTTCTGTAAAGAGCTCGCCGCCATCGCCTTCGTCAAACTGCCCCTGGACCAGCAGTGACCCTCCTGGACCAGCTGGGACCCTCCTGGACCAGCTGGGACCCTCCTGGACCAGCAGTGACCCTCCTGGACCAGCTGGGACCCTCCTGGACCAGCTGGGACCCTCCTGGACCAGCAGTGACCCTCCTGGACCAGCTGGGACCCTCCTGGACCAGCTGGGACAGGTCCACCTGGTATAGGACACAAAAAGTTCTTCCTGGACTGAAGACCTGAACCTTCAGACCCTGAACACCTCACAGCCTGCCTTAATAACCTGTGATATCACTGTGACATCACAGTTGTAGTTATTTCTAGTTTAATATTTATTTTATCTTATCTTTTACCCTTTTACTGTTTGCACACAATGATGACGTAAAACGTATACGATCATTCTGACTGACAGAGAAACACTAACTGTTCCAGCATCAACATGTCTGGTTGTTCATGTCTGGTTGTTCATGTTGGACTGAAGGTTTACCGGATACACAGGATCAGAGCGCCTCAGAGCAGCCAGTGGTGTCTGTTTCTGCAGGTGATTAAACGTGTGGAATGAGGACATAATCAAAATGCTGGCGTCTGCAGAGCCCACTGTCTATCAGGTAGGTTATCTATCTACTGTTGAGACATGTTTCCATCAGGGTAAAAAGTGTCGTGTCACTCTGTGTGTCTCCATTACAAAAAATACGCTCCAGAGAGATTTACAAGACTCCAGAGGTTGCGTTGCGTAATCACTTAGTGACAGTATTGACTGTGATGTCACATACGCAACGAATTTAAAACGGGACACCATAGACATACATACATATGTACATATATACATAAATATATACATAGATATATATAGATATGTACAGCAGTATAGCGGGACCGCGCAATGAAAGGGGCTTATGTTTCTTGTTTCTTGTACTGGGGGACGGCTGTAGCTCGGTTGGTAGAGTGGTCACCCATTAGTCAGAAGGTTGGTGGTTCGATCCCTGACCATGGCTGTCGTGTGTGAAAGGGTGAACGAGTGCAGTCTGCAGTGTATAGCGCTTTGGATAAAAGCACTATACAAGTGCAGTCTATTTGTGACTACTCGACTGGCTTTTACAAATGGCGTGTGTTGTTGTGGCATTGAGTATTATGTCACATCGCGCTTAGCATTCTATCCAATCAGCAACCAGGCTTTCAAAAAACGTCTGCTAGGGACAGCTCATATTCAGATTAGGGTCGTTTCGGTGAGGGAGACCCACTTCATTCTGGGTACTCAACTGTAGTAGAAACAGCTTTTGTTTACATCAGTGATTGTCTGTACTATGTAGAATAGTAATCACATGCAGCTAAAGTTCGATAAGCTGGCGTTAGATCTGGATAGTAGCAAGAGTCATTGGACTCTAGTGGTTCTGATGTTGTGCCTTCTGTGTTTATGTACAAAACAACAAAGCCACTAGAGTTCAATGACACCTGCAAATAAAATTATCTTAGCAGCTGCTGCTCTGAGACGCTCTGATCCTGTAAACTTCAGTCCACCATGGAACAACCAGACATGTTGATGCTGGAACAGTAAGAGAACAACACATCAGTTACCAGAAGGCTGTGCAACATGTTGTGATGTTAGCTGGAA